>NW_009206911.1:289-12256 GCF_000690835.1 Fulmarus glacialis | reverse complement strand
CTGCAGTGTGCCTCCAGCCCCCCTGCCCCCCCAGCAGCCCCGCTCAGACCCCAGGCCTTTCCTCCCCATTGCCGATTTCTCCGTTTCTCTCTTGTGTTCATTTTTATCCTTCTGCCTTTTCAAACTGATGGGAGCTCTTTGTTCAAAAATAAGCCATCTTTTGAAACAGTGTTACTTCTCTCCTTGAACTTTTCCCTGTGAATGACTTGACATTAAGCTGATAGTTGCTGTTAACTAATTGTTAACCTATTAGTTGAGACCATAAAAATTATTGAAAGGCCAAGGCTAAAGCTGTTTAAATGAGAAATATTTCTACAGAACTCCCCCGAGATGAAATAAAAAAGCTCCTGCCGACAGAGCGGCTGCCAGTTTCAGACTAACGGGTTTGAAGATGATGTTTTGCTAACAGCAGTTAATCAGTAAATTCCCATTACTAATAAGGCCATCACTCTTGGCTGAAGCTGCAAATTACATGTTATGTTTCTCAGTGCTGAAGATAAAGTGTTCTTTAAATTTTGCATCTGCAAATGTAATGTTTAGCACAAAACACCATCAGGAAAAACAAGAGGAAAATTGAAAAAGTGTCACATACATTCAGCATCAATTTGCTTCTCTGTCACTAAAATTATGTATCTTTTTTGTTCCAGTATTTATTACCACCTTGAAATTTGTATTTAGAAGGGGAAAGAAAACCTAGAGGGCTGAGTGTTGATCTCAGGCACGCTGCTGCTGCATGAGAGGCATCCTAAAGTCAGACATAGCCTGATGTAAGTGAAATCAGAATGTGGCCCAGTCACTTAGGACAAAATTAAAAAGGAAACAACCCCAAAAGTTTCATTATAATGCTGCATCTTGATTGTCAGCCAGATCTTTTGCTCGCTTGCAGCATTGCAAACCTGGCTTCCTTCCACTGATGCAATCGTCATTCCAGATTTCAACACTCTTACTAGAAAGTAGGATTTTTGCCATCAGTGTCCAAAGAAGAGTACAAAAATGTGTTTTATTATGGCTAGAAAGCTGGAGGCGCTCCTTGATTACCAGTCCCTTTTGTACCGCTTTCCTTGTCCCAGACACAGCCAAATGCAGAACCCGGCCAGTTGCTTGGAAATGGGAGATGAAAAGCGCCAATAGCTAACCCGACAGCAGGGCTTTTTTCCAGTATGAAACGTTCTTTATCTACATTTCCAGAGATAGCTATACAAAAGTCAGCTGCTTTAGGCAAAGCTCCTCCTTCCAGCGCCAAATGATCTTTCCAGGGACACGGCAGCCTCACTTCTGCTGACCACTTCATGTGAAAACGTCTACACGCCTGGCACCCCCCCACGACCTTCAGCAGCACCTCCAGACTTACTCGGCTGTTGGTGAGAGCGGGATTTTGCCTTGTGCTCTTAATTCTGCATAGCAATGGGTGCACACACCCAGGCAGACACATGCCAGCCCCGCAACAGCAACCACGGGCCCCACTTAATGTTGGTGGATGTTGGTTTGACGGTGGAGCACATTGTTCAGCCTCCGTGCTGGGGTGGGTGCAGGCAGGCAGCCCTTGGTACTGGTGCTGATGGGGGTGTTTCCCTGCTCTCCTCTTGGTGCTACTAAGGTTGTGCTTGGGACCGAAACCCCATTTTTTCCCAATGTTGCAGGGCGGCCCCTTTCTGGAGCATACACAAAGCCGTGGTCCCCTGGGGAAGGAGGGATGGTGTAATGGCGTGCAGGCGGCAGACAGGAAATATTGTGCTTTGGTGCAAGGGAAGCTTATTCCCTCACAGGGAAAAAGCTGAAAGACAACAGTTGTTTTGAAGGAGAAGCATATGTGGCCCAGGAGAATACAAAATATGTCGTGCACTCCATGGTATCCTCACTGTGGCGAGCGGTGCCTGTCAGAAGTTGAGAAGGGCTGAGGACCAGAGGGTCAGAGCCTGATACCAAAGTGCCTTTTGAATCCCCAGCGCTGTGTTTTCTTGGCACTTGAAAAACTCGCCCGTGAATTTCTCAGTCAAGATGATGCCGGCTGGTGATGTCTGGTGTTTTCTTCTTCACTTTGCTTTCTGTTAACACATCTTCTGCTTTCTCTGGTATGTCTTAGAGCTATGTACAGTTTCCTGTTGGGTGGAACTCTGTATTTTTTGGCCGTGCTCTACTTTCTACATTTTCTGCACATATTTTCCCACTTCTGCTTGCACCTCTGTATCCTTCCTTCACTTAGCCGCTCACCTTGTATTAATCATTGCTTCCCTCTCCCTTGCTCTCCCCACTTAGAACAGCTTGGTTCTTCTCTTATGACTTTGTATTTTCCACCAGTAAAATCCACTTCCAGGTGGATCCTTCTTTCAGGATCGGTGTCTAGGAAACAGGATGTCAGCTGGGAGTTTTCTACCTCAAACTGGGAAATGCTGACAGGCATGAAATTCAAGTTCCAGGGAGCCCATCTAGAAAGTTGGGAACTCATTTTCTGTCGCAGCTGTACAACATGAAAGGCTGTATGTGGCCTCGGAGCAGGCTGGTGACCTCCACTGCAGTTCTCAGCCAAGGAGGCTCGATGTTCCCTTGGTCATATTACTTGAGCTTTGCCTCAGTCCGCCTACCTGCAAAGGGGAGTTAGTAACAATTCTTCTCTTGATGAGTAATTTTACACACTATTTCTCAGGTGCTGGCATCCACCTGAAGACTCAGCTGCTAAAAGTTTAAAATTAGGCACAGTGAAGTAGTACAAATTGTATTATATATAGGCCCATATACATATATATATACACACACATATATACATATACATATATATATGAATGCCTATCTGCACCCTGCCCCCGAGCAGTGATCACCACATACAGCAAACTGCGCATCCCAGAGGCAGGAGATGAACCTGGTTTGTATTTGAAGTCCCTCCTGAGCATCCTGGATGTGGTCAACAAGGTGTTCGGCTTTCCCAAACTGCTACCTCCAGGTATTGCACTGACAGAGCTTCAATCGGACCCACTCCAGTGAAATTCTTTCCAGCTTGGTTTCCTGAGGAAGGGACAGTGTCTCCCTGCCTGTCTCCTTTTGACCTTCTCCCTGCTAGCCCTTAGACCAGTTGACACAACTCAGCCAGAGGGTAGAGGCTCAGGGATGCTGAGATCCTTCAAGTTTTACCCATGGAGTCCCCACGCCGACACACCACCATCTGTGAGGGAGCTGGCCTCACTGTCATTATGACTGATGCCTCCATTGCCATGAACAGCTACTTCTATTTTAGGGACAAAGGTCCCAAACTGTGATCCTCAGAGCTTTTTTTTACTGCCACCTCCACCACAAGGTGACATAAGGACCTCAGCTTTCACCAGCGACATTCCCTGGAGACCGTAACCACTTGTTTTTGGGCATTGGCAGCTGTTCCTAAGCCCTCACTAGATGAGAATCTGCACTGTACTCATACTTGCAGGATACACAAATCACCTGCAGGGCCTCGTCTGGCAGGGTTTTTTTAAGCTTTCTCCTGGGAGACGCAGATTTTAATCACCTCACTGGGGCTGAAAATTTATTATGGCTCGTTCCACACCTCAGCAAGTCACCTAGCCACCAACCTGCCAAATAAAAGACCTGCCACCATGTCAACAGGTTGTCTTTTGGAAGGACTGAGCTCCTCTGAGCTTTTGAACAAACAGGCTTTGGCCTTTAGTTCCAGGAAGTTTAGGGCTGTGAAACCTGATTGAAATAAAGCACCTCCTTCAGCATATAGAGCTCATCCACCCTGGGGGTGGGGGGCATAAAATTTAAGATGAGCCCTTGTCTGTAATGTGTCCTATCAGCAAGCTTCATGTGACCCCTGCCTTCACACACCCACAAATGAAGGGGCTCTGGCATCTTGTGCAGCGACCAGGAACATAAAGTCAGATCTTACAGTTTTGAGTACTGTTATGAAACGGATGGTTTACGAATCTCCTCCTGAGTAGTTAACAGAGTCAGCTGAGCCCGGCTGAGTCGGGAGAAAGCCCTCATCTGAAAACAACAAAGCGACAGTGGACTGGAGGGACGGGGGGGCGCGGCAGGAAGGGGGTAGTTTTTCTCTAGTCTTTTTCTTTCCTAAATTTCCGTATCTTTATTTTCCATTTCCACACATGAAGCTGTCTGTCTCCTGTGTTTTATTTACCCAGTTTGAAGTATTTTGACTTGGTCTTGATTTTATTGACTTGGGTATTTTTGTTGGCTTCACCATCAGTCATGAGCAGGGACTGAGAATGGGTCCTTCACAGCCAAAACCATGTCCCATTACTGCCTTTGTGCAAGATGCATCACCAATAGCTATGGGCAGCTGTGGGCTTCTATCTCCTCCAGAGAGAAACTACCCAAAAGAGGATGCAAACCTCCAAGCCACTGTGTTATATAAGAAGCAAAACCCACCCTCCATTAGAGCGAATGGATTACTCTGGGTTTCCTTTAGTGGTTACTGGAAATGTTAATGAGATGACTGTTTCTGCTGCAAAGAATTGTGAAGCGTGGGTTTTCAAATGTGAACTGGTTCATTTTAAGCCAACTGTATAGCTCTACACACCAGCTGCAGAGACCTAGAACTGCAACCCTTGTTTAGCTCAGAAACAATTTCAAATGAGCAAGCTGGGGAAGAGACTCTCCAGTTTAAGAAGTAAACTGAATTAAAAAGCATGATTAATTGCTACAGCTTACTTAGCTTCAGATTTCTCCGCTTTGCATGCTTACCAGAGAAATCACAGCACCTATATTGGATGCTAATAAAAACTCTATTAATGCTAATTGATTTTTACATTGTAAATTTATTACCTAGAGTTTCATGCTACGTGGCCACCTGGTTTAACAGTCTACTGTCTGCAGCCCACCTCAGGTTCAGAATGGATACTCGCATTAAAGCTCCACATTGAGGATATTGCAACCTTCAGACCCACCCAAACACGGAGTCCAGCACAACAGAGGTTTCCGAATTTCACCGCATCTATGCTCAGGTGATAAAAATAGTCACTAGGCTGACAGCAAAGGTGCACTCGGGGAAAAGCCCTGCTGGTCACAGGAACCATCCAGGCCCCGGCTCAGTGGGTTTGTGAGGAGTTTCAGGTCGCAGAGCCGTTGTCAAGTCTGGAGCCATGGACAGAGAGCAGAGGGAGCGGGAGGAGGGAGCTGGGGGCTGAGCGGCACGAGGCAGGCAGCACTGCCTGCCGGCGCCCTGAGCTGAAGGGAAGGACGCAGCAAAAAGGCCAAGTAAAAATTAGCTGGATCTCTTAACATAAAAAAATTATTTGGAGATTCATCCAAAATTCAAAGTGTCAGTCATTTCTGAGGTTGCAATAGCACTGTTGGCTTGTATTAAATTTTGCTTTCTTAAATTATCACCTCTGCCTGTATGCTGCCATTTCAAAAGGAGCAGAACCATTTTTTTTCTCTTCCTTTTTTTTCCTCCAACTTTCCAAAAAACCCTTCACCTCCAGCTAGAGCGGAGGCCTGGAAAATTTCAGCCTTCTAGGTGAAACTTTTGGATAGTCACAAGCAAGAGAAAACAGGGAGATATAACATAATGGAAACACTTTGGCAGCCTTCACTGTAGCTGTCACCAATGCTCCAGCCCTAATGAAAACTTTCCTGAAGAAAGGCTGGGGTAGACACATTAACCCAACGAGGGCCTTTCCTGACCTCACTGTGGTTTGCAGGCAGGCTGAGCCCCCCCGAGATGGAGAGAGGTGCTCGAGTGGCAGTGGGGACACCCTGGTGACTCTCACGTTTCTGCTGCAGGCGCTCGCGCCGTGGTGTGCTGGCTCCAGGATGGCGGGAGGCAGCGCCTGTCTTCTCCTTGCAGCCACCCGAAGGGTGCTTCATGGACACAGGGTTAAACTGCACCAGTCAGACTTTCTCCTACACACCCCCTATTGGAAGGGGCTTACATGTGTAAACCAGAAGGCTATTTCTGCCCAGGGTTCCATCCACTAGCCTGGAGGTGAGACGCACGACGACTTGCCCAGGACAAGAGCTTTCTGCATTCCTGGTTCGCAGAAAATCCTGTCTGGTGTTCCCCAAGCACCAGCAGTGCTGTTCTGGACAGCTTCCCTGGACCTGCCGTCCTGCTGCCCGCCAAGTTTCCATGGAAAGGACACTCAGCCTCGCCTGACAGGAGGCAGAGAGGTTGTGTGCTATACCGCTGGACTCCCAGCAGGGCTGGAGACCCAGACAAACAGCACTTGGCTCCCAGCTTGCCCTCCCTCGTGGGGCAGCCCTGCGCCCTGCAAGGTCAAGAGCGTGAGCCTCAGTGCAGCCCCCAGGCAAGCGGGAAAGGGTGCACCAAGGCTTCCCCCACCACACCTCTGTCCACAGCAGCCAAGGGGACAGAGCTGCACCATGTCCGGGGCAGCCCTCCCCCAGAGTGGAGAGTAGGCTGCAGAGCCTTTCAGGGCACCCTCAGCCCCCAGAAGCTCTGCATTTGCTCTAGATGACCAGCTGGCATTTCTAAGAAAGGTTCATGGTGCATTATCTGCTGTGTCGGCTGGTTTGTAGAGCCAAAATATTCTTTAGATTATACCCGTCTGGCAATCCACACCAACTGTATGGTCTTGAAACTCCACGACACTATCCCAGTGGCTTCCAGTGAGAGCAAAACCCGATCAGTGCTTTACTCACCATCACTTGAGACTCTCTTACCTGTCATTCAGATAAAACCTAGATGTTGGATTACTATTTGTCATTTAAAATCATTAATTTTGGGGCCAGACTTTTACAGCATTTCAGCGCTGCTCAACTTCAAGGTTTCAAACAAAAGGGCTTTCCTCATTAATTTCTTATTATGCATCTAATTGTCTTATAATGTGCCCAATTTCAAGAGAGGCCTGAGGGCTAATTCTGAAAAGAACTAGCACACTTTCCCACTGGCGAAGTGCCTGAGAGGTGAAAGACCTCTGTCACCAACATGCCCAAGTGATGGGCTGCCCCATCAATACGCTGAGTACCCTTCCCTCTCTTGGGGTCATTTCTCTACCCACGCATTGCATAGGGCCCCGTTGCCAGACTTCAGGGACCACTGCAGGAGACCCACAGCGTCACAGCTAGAGGGGATGCCATTACAAAGCCGGGGTAAGTAGGCACAGTCCTGAGCTGAAGGAGGGCTGAGCAGCCACAGCCGCTAATTTCTGGTCTCCCCACTATCAGAACGTGAAATTTTGTGCCAGCTTTCCAGGACAAAAGGGCTGCAACGCAGGCACAGAGCAATCTGTACACACACCACAGCCTCAGGGCAACCATCGAGGCCAAAGTGAAAGCAGGCCTGGTTTTCTGAAACGAGGTAGCTGGCAAATTACCATGTATGCAGCTCCAGACCCTGTTAATGAAAGGCAAGAAGAAGGAAATACTGTCCTTTTGGCCCTTGGGCCCCTGAGCATCACTGAGGTCTGAGGCTGTTTGGTTATATGTGCAGGTACCGTATATTACCTGTATATCCATATAACTCTTGCATCTCTATAAACAGAGGAGTATTGATCTATATTGATATACGTAGGTTTTTTGGTGTCTATCAATCAGGAGTGAGTCAGACTTGTGGTGACAGATGCTAATTTTGCTCTGTAAATGCAACTGATCATTGATTTGGAAGAAAGTAGTACAAAACAATGATCGTTTGTGTGTTGTTCCTCCTCTCCCCTTAAAAGAGGGAGGTTTCTGGCCCCACAGCTAGAGGATTGCCAAACAGTTGATTTTGCATCCAACATAACCGAGGCATGGAAAAGAATGGGTAAAGGATCCTCTAACAGCAAATCTACTACTGGCGGAGAAAGTTTCTGTTGTGTCAGAAGTTGCTTGACACAAGGCTGCTGCCTCCCCCCCTTCACTGCTCATTTCTGCCCCCCCTCCTCCTCCAAATCCCTTCCTCCCCCAGGATGAACCAAACAGCAACAGCATTTTTTGCAGATCTAGTCCAAGTCAGGGCTAAAAGCTTCCAGGAGGGCTAGGAACAAGCAGCTGGGGCTGCTGGCAGAGGTTAGAGGGAAATCTAAAATAATAATAAAAACCAGTTATCATTTGTAAAAGGCTGACTGGCTACTGTTTAACAACCCTACTGATGATACTAATATTAAAACCAGGAATATCAGTGACGGCATGTGCCTGGAAAACATTACATTTAAGCACAAAGGCTCTTAAAGGATCAGCTCACAACATCTCTCTGACATACAGCTATCGGGCCACTCAGAGTACCTAGATATATGAAGCAATTGAAAGGACACATACTGTAATTACAGGGATATACAGATATGCACATGTTTCAACCTTAGCTTCAGAGCAATAAATCTCTGCTAGGTAGATAAATCTTTGGTTGGTAAGAGAAGACTCTTGCAGCTGGTTCCTGTAAAGTAAACGTGCTTTCACATTAATAAGCTTTAATAGTGAATAGTTCCATTGATTTTGGTGGGGTTCCTTGCAAAAGTGAAGATTGTAAGATTTCTTCGGAAGAAATCTGACCGGGACACATTTTTTCAGGCACATTCATTTCAGGTACATTTGCAGTAAAACTTATTAACTTTTCCAAACCGAGGGTTTAGTGTGTTTCTTTTTCATTATTAAACCAGTGATCTATAGCAGACAGCATTTTTCTATGGAGTAGTCCTTGATACACTTACCCCCAGCAAGTAAGATACAATGGTTTTACTATAACACAAGGGAATAATTGTGCCACTACCTTCTTTCTTGTGTCCTGCATTTATTGCACTGATGGGTTAAAAATAAGTGCACAAGGCTCACAAAATGCCAAAAATTGAATGTAAGTATGTTCAGGGTTTACCACTGTATAGTCAAAGGACTGAATTGATCTGGCTTTTACTCGTGCAAGTGGTTGTCTTACCCATGGCAGAATTGCCTAGAAGCTCCAAGTCCATTTCAGACTGTAACATCTCTCTGACTGGCACTCAATGGCAGTATCAGAAGAAGATGCAAAAACCATGAATATATCCAGATGTTTTGCCAGTCACTATCAGCTAACAGCTGGCTTGTGCTCTGGAAAACATAACTCTGAATGTTCTTCCCTCTGTAAACATATGTCATCCTTTTTAAAATTCCTCTGGCTCCAAAGTCCTGTGACAATAGTATCCTCAGGTTAATATGTAATGCTAAAAAACCCTTGTACTGATTTTTTAAATTTCTTTCCGTATTGTGAGGGGTAAGTAGCAATATCTTACCCACCCCTCCCGTGCCATTATTCTGTGCTTCTATCCTGTATGCCCTTCACTCCTTAAAAACAAAGTCACATCCTTCTACCTCTCCCTTTGCATAGAAGCCTGTTCATGCTTCCAGTCGTTTTTGTTATGTTCAGGTATGCAGGTCTAGCTCAACAACAGCACGGACTTAAATATTTCCTAGTATTCCCCTGCCTGCCTATATGTAGGGGGTGCCATTCATCTTATCGCTGTGCCAACAAGCTCTTTGGTGCTAGGATTGCTTTTTCCTACCCTTTAGACAGCCCGTGACCCTGAGGGGCTTAGTCCCTGGTAGGGGCTATTTAGGCAACACGAATAATTAACCATTAACCAGCTGAATCCTCCAAGTCTAACCAAACTCAGCAGAGCTTAAGTTAAGCTCAGTGAGGTTTGGGAAGCTTGGTGGGTTGAAGGATTGACTCTTTTTGCTCTGAAGCACTTTCCCAATTAAGTAGTAGTTCAGAAGAGGCTGTGGGATTTGTATCATTATAGGTGACAGTCCTTGGGAGCTCTGAAGAAAGGACCAGAGGGAATAGTCCCCTCTCTCACTTGAGCAATGAGGTGACTCCCCTGGAAACCACTCCTTTTAGTGCCCTATTAGTATTCTGACACACCGTTCATCCTATTAAAAATTACCTTGTCACCAGTGCCTTTACTAACTGTCATAAGCATGGATGGGGCATTAACAGGCAATTCATTAGCTCTGCTCTGTTCCAGCACTCTGAAGCTATTCACAGCTGCTGAGGAAAGGTTTCTTCTACATGGGACGGAGCCTGCCCTAGAAATGTCCATAAAGATGCACGCACCTTTATGAATGTGGCCACAACATTATTTCCCCCAGTGTAGCCCCCAGAGCGAGATCAGATGCGTTTCTCCCCTTAGTCAGAAAAAGGTGGGGAAAGCCACGAAACTAACAGGACTGTCAAGGACACAGGCAGGACAGGAGATCAGGGCTGGAAGAGAAAAGTGTTTCGACGAAACAGCATCACTGCTCTTCACCCCAAATCCTTCTTGTACCTTTTTGGACAGGATTGCTGGAGAAAAAAGTGCAGAAAAGTGTTCTATTTGACCTATTGGGAATCCCATTTCATGCACTGATTTTTTTTTTTTTTCTCTCAAAGATAATGGTTGTTGGTGTTTAGTTAATTAATTTTAATGAAGTGAATTAACAGGAAAATTAATTAGTTGTAATAAAGTCAATTTCATGTCATAGATATTTAAAGCAATACAGCTAAAGATAGGGAAACTTTACAGTAATTTTTAAAGATAAAGTCCCAAAGAAGTATGTAGGACCTACGTGTAAAGATCTACATTCCCTCTGTGATTTTATTAGAGCTGCGGAAATAACTGGTTTTCTCTGTTCACATTTGAAATAATAACTGTCTGGACATTAAGAAATACTCCTTTTGAGTTTATTTTTATCTTCCAAGATGTTTTCTACATCTAGTTTATGTTAATTCTGATCCTAAAGTGAAATTTGTTATATTTGTTTCTCTCTTTAAGGTTGTGGTGTCTTGCAGACCCTGCCTGACTCAGGCCATGCTACAAGAAGGCATATTTATACATCTTCTTTGCTTTTGTTTTTGTTTCTATGGAATATAATCTGTAGGAAATCTGCATATGCCTTTTTAGTTGAGAAAAGGAAACTTCTTCAGTGAGGCATTCTTTGTGCATAAATACTTTAAAGAACAGAGTATAAAAGCAGTTACATGGAAGTGTGATCCAGAGTCAATTGAAACTCCTGGAAATCTTACTGTTAACTGCAATGGGGCCTCCTCTGCCAAAAGCACCACCTCAGCTCTCTAGCAGTAACAGACCATACATGGGAGAAGCAGCCTTCATCCTCTGCTCTACAAGCACAAGACAAAAGGAGAACCGTGGAGAGATCATCTTGACATTATGTGGAATTAAGAGATCTAATCCAAGAAATCATCACATGTAAAGGATTCTTTGGATCGGATAAAATCTCTCAGATTGGGACCGCTTCCTTTAAAATGTACTATGCTTTCCTTTCCAGGGTCTGCATTTCTAGGTGCAGACAAAGCATCTTCTGAAGCATTGTTTAGTCATTCACAGTCCCGCGAAGAGGCTACCACAGGTTTACTCACAGCAGAGGTACATGTTAATCTGCAATGAACTCCAGAGTTCATAATTAAGAACAGTTGAGAAATCAGTTTCCTGCTCTTTACCTAGGGAACGAGGAACACTGCTTTGGGACCTGGCTCCTCACTAGACATCCACAAGCAGCAGAAGGAAAAAAAAGCTTCTTAATTTATTTCCATGAGTTAAGCACATACTTTAGGACTAAGTGAATCACTCTGTTGTTTCCTGTCTCCTACCAATAAAAGGGGACTTATTTTAAATATGATGAATGCTAGCCTACAACAGAGCCACTCAATTTTTACAAAGAACTGTTGGATCATGTTAGCAAAGTCCACCAGCACACTGATTCCAGTTTTGTTGCAGCTGCCAGATCCTGTGTGCTGGCTTCCCAGCGGGGAATCGTGGCCTGGAGAACAGAAGCCTGCAGGATTGCCCACAGGAACGAGAGGTATCACATGGCAGGGACTTCAGTGAGATCATTCATTTGGAGACCAAGTGTGCTATCAGAGCAGCCCTGCAAGAGATTCACCTGCTCACAGTGGGTGTAAAACCCTGTAGCCCCACCAAAGCTGGTGTAACTAAGTTGAACAGGGCCACCTGACCCAGTGATCCTGTCTGCGATTTTCAAAACATGGCAGCACGTCCAAGAGATTTGTGGTGGCATTTCTGCCCCTAAGTCACACACACTCAGCCAACA
>NW_009206911.1:0-269 GCF_000690835.1 Fulmarus glacialis | reverse complement strand
CTTGCCTCCTTTGAACCTTGATTAAAACCCCCTGCCACAAGGAGGGAGCCTCCAATGCTTTTATGCGAGTAGGTTCTTTGGCAACTTTGATGGATCTACCCTGAGCCCAGAGCTCGTAATATCCACAGGACCCTGCAGGGCCCGGGACATCACCCACGGCCAACGTTTGAGAGGGCTTACAAGCCCCCCGAGAGCAAGGGCTGGTAGAGGTGTCGCTCCCTATCCGTCGCTCCATAGGGAGAGGCGGCCCGGTGAGTGGTGCGCTCCGA
>NW_009206910.1:0-4077 GCF_000690835.1 Fulmarus glacialis | reverse complement strand
GGTTTTACCCTCGAGCACTTGTTTTGCTTTTGTTCTCTGGAGCAAGACACCTGCTTTTCCCACAAACAAAGCCATAAATTGTCGTGCAAGCAGGTTTCAAGGGGAAGAAAAAGCGGAGCTGGGATGACAGCGACGGGGAGCTGCGCGAGGAGGTGAATTACTTGAAATATGGCTGAAAACTTCCACGCCATAAATATCTTTCTGATCACAGCTAATAAATCATCATAATTATTCTATAAATAAGGGAAAGGCTGGCTGCATGGTACCTGACTTTTTTCTACAGGCCTCTGGAGCAAATTTGCTAGCATCTTAAAATAAACTATTTGCTCCAGATAGTTTGTTTGTACTCTCCAGGCTGAATTGTCTTCTCATTCATTTTTCATTGCTTTTGGTTTGGTCGTTGGGAATCTTTTTGTGCTTTTTTCCCTGTCTGGCTCTGACAAAGAGATGCTGGGGGGGAGCACGTTTAAAAAACAACCAGAAAGCGCTTGCTTTTCTTCTGTGCCGTGAGGGGCCTTGACAGCAGAGATGAAAGTTTCCTTTCACGTCCCCCCGGGCTGGCTAACGTCCGCGCGTGCCTCTTGGATGGGGAAGGGATAAGCTGGGGAAGGGAACGTGCCGGATCGTGGTTATCCTGCGGTGCAGAGCTGCGCGCCCGAGCATCCCAGCCCGCCTGTGCCCAAACCAGAGACCTGCCTGTCCGCCGCTCCCTTCGTGGTGATAAAGACCACGAGGTACAAGCTGCAAACACAGAAAGGATGAAGCATAAAGGGTAATTCTGCTTTCATCCTGGCAGTTGTGGGAAATCGTGTCTCACTGCTGGGTAAGAGGGGACTCAGCTGGGTGGTGAAACCTGCGTGGAGGTTTTTCCCTCGACGTGTAAATGACAGATTTCACAACCAGTTTGCCTCAGTATCTTCTCACCAGCCAGTTGCTGTTTCTGCTGGAAGGAGCCTCTCCGGGAAGCGGGGAGTGCCAAGCACCCTGTGATGCTGATGCCAAGCAAGGAGCGGGTCCTGAGCCATGCGTCAAACACACATAAAAATGCAGAAGGAATGAGGTTTCCATTCCCCGTTTGCTCCATCTATTACTGGTGGAGACCAGAGCTCCCGACTGGTAAGAGCCGCAGCAGACGCACCCGTGCCACGCAGTGATGGAGAACAGCAGGGGAGCTTCGCTGCCTCAGATGTCAAATCCTATTTACTTCATTTCAGGTTTCTTCAGTGGGAAAATTATCAATCAACTCCACTTATATTTAAAGTGGCTATTACAGGGAAAGCTTGTACACATGCAGAAACTCATTCCCATAGCCCCACCGGCTGCAGAGAAGGAGCCGCAGGGTTTATGAGTTTAATTGGAGGGCAGGAGTCCAGCAGCCTCACCTCACCCAGCGCCCTCCAACCTACTTCTGTAAGAGAGTTTCCTGAGCGATAAAGGCAATATCGGTCTGCGATGAGACAAACCGTCTTGCATCAGATGTTATCCCGGGCAGAGGTAAAGGAGGCCGAATGCCCTTGCAGCCAGGGGGTGAGCCCAGTTCCCTGCAGATACCCCGCATTCGGGCTGGTCTCCAGCCCGGAGTTCAGCCCCCCTGGCCTCCCCAGAGCACTCCGTGCTAAGGAGGCTTCTCTTTAATGCCTTTTCCACAGGGCTATAAACTCTCAACACACCATTTTTTTCCTTTTATAGATCAGCATTACTAATTTATTGGAAGTTTACTATTTGGAAATGTTCTCGTATAAATTAATGGGAAGGTAATATTAAACCTCAGTCCCTGGGGGAGGAGAAAGCCAAACAAAACCCACATGCCCTGTGCTCAAGGAAAGGCAGCCCGTTAAATCATCCCCTTTGCTCCGCAGAGGCCGAGGGCAGCAGCAGCGCGGAGGAGCTCCGGCTCCGGCTCTGCCAGGGCTTCCCGCGGTCCCGAGCAGCCAGCTGGCTCTGACGCCCGGGGCACGCAGGTCGGCATTTGTTGGTCCTGCAGGATTTGCTCCTCTCCAGCTCCTGGGTCTGCACGATCTTCCTTCATAACTTCGGTGGGGGAATACGCACCCTGACGGTACTTTCCGTACTGCTTTTCAGGCGTGCAGAGATCTCAAGACACTTCACCGAGCATTTAATTATACGCCAGAAGAAGTAGCGCCCTACTCAGACAGCTTCAGCTGCCGCTGCGAACCGGCAGCGTCCTGCAGGCCACGGCGCGCAGCACAAGTGTGTGCATTTGTGACAATTAAATGGCATAATAAATCTGCCTATTCCTTTGCCGAACACAGACAAATCTGTATTGAGAAGAGGGGATAAGGAGCCGTTACGTGCGTGCGAAGGAGGAGGAGTGTTTTTTTCAGAGGCATGAGCCATTATTAAAGACTGCTCCATCATCTCATGTGCTTCAGGCGCAAAAATGGAAGTTATCTGCCCCAAAACGAGCGCCTCCCAGCATCTCCCGCTTGGTGAGAGGTTTCCCAGTCCTGGGGACGCAGCCCCCACGTGCAAGCTCGGACCTGGAGGAGGGGTAACTCCCACGGCTGCCGGGGAGGGGGCTCCCTCGGCATCCCCCGCAGCCGGGCTTGAGGTGACGGAGCTGAAGGGGAACGTTGTGTTAATTTACACGTGTCTCCTTTCATTTTATAAAACTATTGCTATTTATGAGAAAAGCTTATTGAGTTAAATGACTTCTCCCGCAGTAATATAAAAATGCTGCGGCTCAGGAGTGCTGACATGCATGAGAGTGGGGCTCACTTTTCTTGCTGAGCAGATGAGGAACAGGAATGATTATTTTGTATTACTTTACGAAAGAGACCTTACTGTAACACACCTGCTGTGCATTGATAAATAGCACCAGCAGATAATAAGGGCCTTAGGCAAGGAGCAAGGAAGAAAAAAGGCTTTCCAGCATGTGAACACAAATGCTTTAAATGTGAACTAAATTGGCCTGATCATTCCTCAGATTTGCAAAATTAAACCGTGCCCAATTGTCAACATCACTGAGATTTATAAGACAAATATAGCCAAAGCAAAGGGAATCTATAACAGCCCTGCTAGAGACGCTTGTCGGGTTTAAGAGGCACATAGCACTTACGAAACCAAGTGTTATAATTTCATTATCCTACGTACCACCTCCCAGCAATGGAGAGCTGGAAAAGTTCATCAGCCAGGGACGTGTGAGAGGTGACTGTGCCGGCACCAGAGCTGGAAATGAGCCGGCCTCAGCATCAGGCCTCCGCTCCTAAGAGAACTTCTTTACACAAGGAACTGTAGGGCTGGACCTACAAGTACTACGCACCACCATCAAGGTGAAAACCTCGTAATTCAGCGTGCATAAGTGTCCTAGGAAGGAACCTGCTGCAGAGCAATGGAAGGACCTGCACGGGGAAACCACAAAGCTGGTAGCCCGCTCTTTCAAGCTTTGCCAAGAGCTGGGTTTGCTAACGCCGTCTTTTTCTGTCAGGGGCCATAGTTTTAAAGCAGCAGCTGCTCCTACGATGTAGTTGCTGTGTGGCCAACGGGAACTGCAAGTTAGTGAAATCAAAGTTATCTTTGCTATTGCCCTGACTACACCTCATTTACCTGGAGCTCAGACTCCTGTCATAGCTTGAACCCCCACTCCTGCAGAGGTTCAGGTATTCTTCATACCCCTCTTGCTGCATTTCTCTTGTTGTATTTGTTTACCTTATCCTATTTAGCAAAACAGGCCTGGATTAGTTTTTCTTTCTCTGTGAGAAATGGCGCAAAGCGTTGCACCCTGTAACGGTACCTCTCCTTTGCAAGGCAGAGGAGACCTCTGCTTTAGTTTCACATCCTCCGGTTTGTTAATGTCTCCCAGCCGACAGCCACCGCGCAGAGGAGAGCCACCTTGCTTCACCTTGCAGCAGCTAGATGTAAAACCTGGGGAAACCATGGCAATGCTGAAGTCAGTGTCACCTCTCTAATGATGCCAAGGATTTCTCAGCAGAGTTAACGAAGGCAGGCTACCTCTCGAGCTGTTAAAAGCACAGTTCCCAGTCTCCTGCAAGTGCTGTTTCTTAGGCATTTGCTTTTGACCCCAGCTGGTGCTGGGGCTCTGCAGCCCCTGCCTTG
>NW_009206909.1:338-1175 GCF_000690835.1 Fulmarus glacialis | reverse complement strand
TCCTCTGCGCGGTGGCGGGCGAGCCCTGCCAGCCGCCTGCCCCAGCCCCGGGCAGGGACCCGGCAGCCTTCCCCCCGCAGGAGCCCTTTGTCATGGAACGTGGAGGAATGTCATTGTCCCCACACTTCTGTCAGATTTGGTTGAAATCTGCCAGGAGATTAAAAAGTTATTACAGCAGACATGTAGCCAGATACAAACAGGCATGGACAGCCCGATCACATAAATTGCATTTCATTAGAAAACTGAGCTAAAACCATGCTGGATCTTATCTTCCTCTCCCCATAGCCCTGGTGTCGCTCCCCCTTTTCATGTCTATGCTCACTGGACAGACTGGTTTCAATAAATTGTAATTGCTTCCAACTCTTCTCTAAACTCTTCCCAGTCCGGCTCATGCCCACGTGTGCAGAGCAGCCAGCTCTGCCCTCGCTTGGCTGAGAGAGGGGCTTCCTAACGAGTGAACGTGCTAAAAGAGAGCGTGCGAGAAGCGGAAACAAGGACGGGCAACAGAGGAGGAACGAGAAACCATTGCTTACATCCTTCGGGATGAACCCGAGAAGGTGAAAGCCCACGTGGAGCTAAGGGCAGTGAGGGGCGTGAGGGGTGACCACGGGTGGCTCTGCAGGCGGCCAGGGGACCCCAGAGAAGCTGTGAGCCTGTCAGGGCATGGGACACACGGTGTGGTGATGGACACTGCAGAAAAGGCTGAACTGTTGATGATTTTGGGGGTCATTCTGCATGTACTGTCTGGTGCTGGAGGGGGAGAAGGAGCCTGGATCCGTGGCGGGAGGGTCCATTGGGCTGGTGCTATTGCGAGGCCACAGCCTCTCACCTAACACA
>NW_009206909.1:0-259 GCF_000690835.1 Fulmarus glacialis | reverse complement strand
GCCAGGCCCCTGCCTCTCGGAGCCTCCCGGTGTCACCAGGGAACGCTTTCAACTGCAGCTTCCCCGTTTGCATCCAGGCGATTCCTCTGCTCGCGTGCCAAGTCACCCCCTCTCCATCTTTCTTGCACGGCCGTCACAGCCGGGCTCCCTTCCTGAGTGGTGACGGTGCTTTCAGGATGTGGTTTCTCCGGAAACGCTTGAGCGCGGCGGGTGCGGGAGCATCCCAACGGCCGAAGGCAGCTGGTGGGCTCCGCTGCCA
>NW_009206908.1:11431-24553 GCF_000690835.1 Fulmarus glacialis | reverse complement strand
ACTCCCGCCCAACTTGGTGTCGTCTGCGATATTACGCAAAGTCAAACTAGCTGATGTGCCCTGTAGCCCATGGTAAAGTGCTCCATTGCATAATTACGGAGCACACACCAATTAGAATTATTAATATGTGGCCTGAGTCAGAAAGGCAGTCCTGATATGTCTGGCCCTGAGACTGGCTGCCTTGTGATCTTCATCAAATTATTGTACTTGGGTATCCCCTCTCTGTGAAAAGGGGAAGTGAATAGACAAGTTATGTAAATGAATATGTACAATGTACTTGGGTATTCATTTAATTTTCTACAGCTCTGTAGGACAGATAACAGCTGCTTTTTTCTGACTTAACCAGATCTAGAAGGTGCCTGTCTAGCTTATTAGAGAAATGTTCTTATCTATAGACTTGTAATATGCACCGTAAAGTGTCTTACAAAGATTTTACTTTTTTTTTCTTTAAAGCAATTTAGCTTTGATATTGCTGAGAAAGCAGCTCATGTGTGCCTTGCTCATCTCTTCACGTATCAAGATTTTGACATGGGAACGCTTGGATTGGCTTATGTTGGCTCTCCCAGACCTAACAGTCATGGTGGCATTTGTCCTAAAGGCAAGGCTTCCTTTTCTTCCCTCTCAATTGTGGGTTGAAAGCTAGTTTTTGTTATTTGTGTTTAATCGTCTTCTCCAACTTTCATGAAGCATGATGATTTGCGTAGACTCTAGTGGTTGGTTTTCGGATAGAATAGATGGCTGTTTTCTAGGCTGGAGCTGGAAAAAGAAGGGAGGGAAGGATAAAAGTCACTAAGCTATCTGGGGTGAACAAGCTGGCTAGACCAAGCCCTAGACCAAGGGCTGCTTTGTGTGGGTGCATCTTGCAGTGGTTCTGGAATGGCAGATGCTATTGTCTTGGAAATGTCTTATATTTTTCCCTTTACTGCAATACATGAGCTATTTGTGCTGTGCTTGAAAGAATTCCCACTCCAAAAACTGGCAAGAGGCAGGGTCTCACTGGTGAGCCTGTGAGAACAATACAGCTGTTCATATCTGCAAACAAGTATCCCTCTCTCCCCCAAAAAACCCTGAAACCCAAGAAAAATATTTGGCAACTTTGATTTTTCTTTCTCACTTCTATAGCTTATTATAGTCAAATTGCAAAGAAGGACATCTATCTGAATAGTGGCTTAACCAGCACCAAAAACTATGGGAAGACCATCCTCACAAAGGTAGGAGAGTATTCTCTGCAGAGCATGAACGTTCGGTGTACGTACGTGTGTGTGTTGGTGATGTGTGTCATGGGATTGTGACAAGCTTCCGTTTCTCAGAAACAAGCTGCTGGCTTTCTGATTGAGTCAGATCCCTGGAGACAAGGATGTAGGTCTACAAAACCAAAATCATAGTTTTTGTCCTTGCTGACAAGGGGAGTTGGGACTGAATGGAATTGAAAATTGAATTCCCTGGGGAACAGTGATGAGGAAACGTAGCCAGTGTCTAATAGGAGCTGTAGTTGTTCAGATATAAACAGGATTTTGATATCCAAAGATGAATTTAAATGTATTTTGCTTTTAAAAAAACCCAAACCCTCAACCGAACAAGCAAATGTTATACAACAAGTAGACTTACAATAAGAATAAAATTAGTCTGCTGACTCAAATAAGAAAAAACTGACATGTTTGCTATTACGTACATCTACAACATGCAGATGGAGGATTGTGTACGCTTGGTCTGTTCCATTTGCAAGGTAAAGCAGTGAAAGTAGTGCAGGCAAAGTAGGTGGTTTAGTTTGGGCCTTTTAATGAAATTTCTCTACCTGATTTTTGTGTGTGTGTGTCCTGAATAAGTAGAGCAGAGAACGGTATAATAGGCAGGGCTTATTAGTGCTAATACTAAGCCTAACGTAAATTGATTGTGTCTGGATTTTTCTTTTCATACTTGATATGATAGTAAATACATAAAGGCCTGAATGTGAGCTTTGTCTCACTTGTAAAGATACCAGAGCAGTGCCTGTGTTTGCATCTACCAAATTTTCCCTGACTTCTGCTGACTTCTCAGCTGTGCTTTTCTGTAGCCTGATTATAAAGAGAATTAATAATTGATGTGTGGGCTAAAACTTGGCACAGAAGCTGTCAAGAAGCTAGAAAAAAAAGACAGTGAAGCTTTGTGTGAGAGGGATGTTGACAAAGAGCTCTAGCTGTTGCCATGCTATTTGCATTTGTTGTTCAATATCCAAGCTGGAGTTCTGCCTTGGATTACAAAGGAAATTGAGTTTGCTGTCTTCCCAGTGGCGGTCACAAAGCTTGGGATGAGGCAGCGGGAGCATTATGGATTGGTTTCACAGGGAGAGTGTCACATGGTGTCCACTTGGGTTTTGAAAGACAAAAAATACCTGCTTAAAACCCTTCCCCAAATTAAACACCATGAAGCACAGGCGTGATCTTTGGGCAGCTCTCCTGTCTCTGGCTCTCGGATTAGCTATGCCTACACTGGGTACTGGTGCTGCTCGTTGCAGTGCTTGGTCCCTCCTGTGCCTGCACCGCAGCTGAAATGACAGTTAGCTCATCAAACTAGCTTCTCTCTCTCATGAACTGCTTGGTCTCCTTGTGGTTAACTTTTATTTCTGTGCCAGTTTTATTTATGGTTGTCACCTTGTGAGCTTGACACCATCCACTGGTCAGGGCACTGCAGGGAGGTGTGCAGCGAGGCAGAGCCGGTTTGGGATCCTCAGCAGGGGGAGTCCCGTCTTGCATAAATGATCTTGGAAATCCATCCCTGTTGGGCCACATTTGTAGATATCTTTCCTACTAATTGTGCAATAGAAGAGCTTATTCAGCACTCCTAATGTCATTATCCATTTAGAAGAAATAATTCTAATGGCAAGATATGTTAAACAAGAGATTGGCTAATCATAGCAGCTGTTTGGATTGTTTTCTGTTTCAACTTTTTATGCCTTCCAGCTATTTAAAAGCCGATTTTGATATTTTAAGTATCTGCACTGCATTGAAAACAAGACTGAATCGGTATTCTAGGACAGCATTTTGCCTTTAACAGTGGTTTAGTATTCAAAACTGGTCCTGGAACATGCCTTTAGAAATGGACCATAATTTTACTTGCCTTTAGTTGCCCACTTCTAAAAAAGAATGTTCACAGGGAAATCACTTTCCATCTCAGTCTATCTTAGAATTGCTGGTGGCCTGGAAGTAGCTGGGATCTTCTGTCCTGTCCTGCTCAGACTAATTTTTTTCATCATTGCTTTTTTCATGTTCAAAAAAGGAGGCTGACCTAGTTACAACGCACGAACTCGGACATAACTTTGGAGCAGAGCATGATCCCGATAGTCTGCCAGAGTGTGCCCCCACTGAAGACCAAGGAGGGAAATATGTTATGTATCCAATTGCTGTCAGTGGAGATCATGAAAACAATAAGGTATATTTGCATAGTTTTGCTTCCACGTACAAATTTCTGCTATGGTCAATGACCCTTTGCATGGAAAGTCTATTTAGTTAATCATTCCTGCAGCTTGAAACCATCAGGAATGTAATGGATTAGCCATAAGAAGAAAACTTGCATGCCGTTGGGTTCTCTGCAAGATAAGCTCATCTTTGGATTCTGAGTTTCACTGGAGTTCATAGCATGTCCAAGTGCTTTTCTAATTAGTTGTTTGTAATTAGCTGTGGCTGCATGTTCCTAAAAGCAAGTCATCAGCAGGAGTCAAATATAGGACCTTCAGTACCAAATAGCATTTGGGTGGTCCATAGCTATTATCGTTGGAGAGAGGCTGCCAGATGCCTCTCTCAGGTCTCACCGGTGCTCACCGGTCTCAGAAGCTTGCACTGGCAGCGTGGACTTGGCATTGGGCCTGTTCTGCAGATTATCGAGGGAATGATTAGTTTGCAGTCTAGTCTGACTTGCTGTGGTTCATGTCTAGCCCTGCTGCCAAGAGGCAGCGCAGTCTCTCCCTGTTGCTACAACTTAGCAGCCCTTCCTGGGGATGGTTGTTAGTGGCCCTGAAGCTGTGGGAAAGCTGGAGTTGGCTCTATGACCCTGAGCCAGACTGCGTGCGGGTGTCCCTGCCTTGTAACATAGCAATGTCCTTTATGGACCCAACTGTTACTTTCCCATCTTAAAATTTTTCCAAGGTATCAAACTGGCAGTATAGAGGGAATAACTGCTTTCTGAGACACCAGAATTTAGAGGTGTAAGGAGGCTGAGGCTGTCTTAGATGCCACTTGTTGACAGAAAGGTACACTCCTCAGTGCTGCTTTTTCCCCTCATGACTCTCTAGATGTTCTCAAGCTGCAGCAAAAAATCCATCCATAGGACCATAGAGATCAAGGCCCAGGAATGCTTCAAAGAGCGCAACAACAAAGTGTGCGGGAACTCCAGGGTGGATGAAGGGGAGGAATGCGATCCTGGCCTCTTATACCAACAGGCTGATCCCTGCTGCTCTGCAGACTGTAAACTGAAAGACGGTGCCAAATGCAGGTAAGTGGAAGTAAGCTGCAACTGCTCTTACACAGGAGAGAACGATGGGCTGGGCTGAAAGCTCGTAAAGCCACCTGCAGTGTCACAGACCCGTTTCCTGGATTGAAGGCTAAATGTGTGAACTGAAGACAATAAAGGATTCCAGGAAAGGCTACTGTGTGCATGGACTGTTTGCATACGTTAATTTTTATAGCATTCTGTTACTTATTTCTGAGAAGTGCCAAGAGCTACAGATGTGAAGATGATGGTGGTGATGATGATGATTATTATTATGCAAACTCAGGCATTCAAAAAATTAATATTAAAAATTTCCTGTGCAAATACAATTTTTGCTTGTATTGCAAGCTTTAAACTGGGATCAGATACTGGTATTTTCAAGACTGCTGCAAAATGTGTTTGAGCAGACAACACAGTGACTGCACTAAACGAGTCCTGTTCTTCTTGCTCTTTGGGGTGTTTGTGGCCCTGTTGCAATGCAGTGTCCACTCTGTTTTTTCAGAGTTCAGCTCTGCACCATGTAACAGTAGAGAGCTCGTGCAACTCCTGTTGTTTAGCAAGAAATTCCCTCAATTTTAATGACTGTGTTTGTACAAAGGGCCTTCTTGCATTAGGTGCAGAACAAAGAGAATAAAGAATAGCGCAGAATGAAGAGTAGTAAACCTTCAGGACAAATGGGGAAAAATGTGCGGGGAAGAAAACAGTGGAAGGTCATGTCCAAAGCTGCACAGCAAGTAACAAGAGGATCCAAGTGTCTTGAATAAGTATAAGGATCCCTGCGTTGTCTCTCAATATGTTGTACTTTCTACGTGCTTTTACCTTTGGTAAATGAAGAGTGAGTGGGTGTCTGGAAAGGTGGTCGTGGGAGGGGGTAGGGAGGGTGAGGGTTTTGAATCAGTGAGTCAATCTTCAACAAGTAGCTTTTTTTTTTCCCCATAACATCGTTTTTTCCCTGGCTTTGTCATGCTTGTACTTATAAAAAAAAATTGCTTAGTATTTCTTCTTTTCACTTTGATCTTTCTACAGTGATCGGAACAGCCCCTGCTGTAAAGGCTGCCAGTTTGAAAGTGCACAGAAGAAATGCCAAGAAGCCATAAATGCTACTTGTAAAGGAGAGTCTTTTTGCACTGGTAGGACGTGTTTCTGTCCCCTCTACGTCAGCTAGCCAAGCGCTCCAGGCTCAGTATCCTGTTCGATCCGCTTTCAAACTAGTGCCCTTTATTCATCCGGTACATGTAATTTTAGAGACCAGTTAAGCATCACAAAATTGCCCTATAATGAGCTTCATTGTAGTTCAGGACTCACTTGGTGATTTACTGCCCAGAAGAACATGAAAAATGTTGATTTTTTTTTTTTTTTTCTTTTTTTCCTTCCTTCTTTCTTTCCCTTAAAAAAAGAAAAAGCAAAACAGGGTGTGTCACTGGAAGGGGACAAGGATGAACTGAATCTTGCCATAGAAAGAGTGGAATTACTGCAACTCTGCTTCACTTCCCCACTTGTTTACTTCCTTCTCATGACTCCTTGCCTCCAGGAAAGATTAAGTCAGAGCTCCTGCTTTGCTGATGGCACTTCCAGGGTCTGCTACGTACTCCTTGGTCGCTGGAGTGCCACAATGCCTGAGTTGTTGAAAGCCTCCAAAGCTGCTGCTGCCTCTCGGAGGAGCTGGCAGGCAGCCTACAGATCAAAGTCAAGAACAAGCTATTGGGGTTCCCCGTGGGATGAGTCTGGATGTCCTTTATTGTCCTTTTTTTTTCTGCACACTTAGGTACTCTGCCCTTTACTCTAACACAGTCCTCCTACCCTGTCGACCTCCATCTGTAGGGAACAGCAGCGAGTGCCCCCCTCCAGGGAATGCTCCAGATGACACAGTCTGCGTGGACATGGGGAAGTGCAAGGATGGGGAGTGCGTCCCTTTCTGCGAGAGGGAGAAGAACCTACGGTCGTGTGCGTGCAACGGTGGGTTACACTGAAATGTGTGCTTCGGCTCTGCTCATCGGAGAGTGCTGGCTTCGCTGTGGGCTTGCCTGTTGGAGGGCTGAGTTTATGGTTTCCGAAAAAGTTTAAACCGTTGTTTTTTCAGGGCTAGTGTTTTCTGTTTGGAAGACAAATGTAAATGTCCTCTACTCCTCTGGTGATCTGGGTTTGAAGACATTAAGATGAGATTTACGGTCTGGCACCGCAGTTAGAGAGGGCACTCTCCCACCCTCCACCTCCTCTGCCACAGGCAGACGGGAAGGAAAGTCTGACTGTTCTCTGATTGTAAAGAGATCCTAACCAACCTCTGGACCAGGCATCTGGCAGAGGAGTGGTAGCCTCCAACAAGTGATTAAAGAAAAATTTCAAAGAGGTTAAAGTGCCATGAGAACATAGGATCCCTGAGTCCAGTCCCCTGCTATTGCAAACCTGCCTGTCATATACTTCTGTCAATAAGCTTTACTGTTTGCTTGCTCTCAGTCTCAGCTCTTAAATCTGGTGAAGCAGCTGGGAGCAGGAGGAAAGCTTCACAGGGGCAGTGCAGGGAAGTGCTGTGAGCCCCACCATTTGAGATGGAGGGCATAGCCAGGGAGAATGGTGCCTAGAAATACTTAAATCTGTGTCTTGGTCATGTTTGGAACTTTTCACCTGCCTGTTGATTGTTGCAGTGTTCGAGTATCAGCTTGGAGAGCTTGGTCCCACTGTGTCCCCTAATAAGTTGCACAGGGCATCTGGTTGAGTTTCAGGCTTGGTCATCAGAGTGCCTGAAATTGGGCAACTCACACAGTCCTTCCTTCCCATGGGGAAGCCAGGGGACACGTGGGGTTATGCATCTGTGTGGGGTTATAGGTTGGTGCTGCCGAGGAATGACTTTGTTGCTTTATTACAGAAACGGATAATTCCTGCAAGGTATGCTGCCGGGACGAGCAGGATAGGTGCATACCGTACGTCGATGCTAATGACCAGTTCCTGTTCCTGCGCAAGGGGAAGCCTTGCACTGTGGGCTTCTGCGATACAAATGTAAGTTTTCCCAGATGTCAGTGCACTGCATGCTCTGCTTCTGTGGCTGGGTGTTTGAGAGTCCTCTGTGATGAGGACTGTGCTGGTAAAGAGAAGCCAAAGCTTGATGCGCTGCTGAGCAGGGTGATACTGTGTAAGTACCTTTCCACAGGGTAAATATTAAAGGGTGTCTGAGGCTGTAGGTGGAAGTTAGTTCTGCAGAGACCCGTGCCAGATGAAGCTGTTACTTTCTGCCATTGCTTATTGCCCCTTTTGCTGCTCCCCACAGCTCAGCCAGCCGGCAGTTTGTGCGAAGGAGGTGAATGAGCACTGTCCTAAGCTCAGCTAGACTTGCAGTGCTGGCTATTTCAGCTGTTCACGTTAGCCCAATTAATTTTGACTAAAAAATTTTGACTAAAGGTCAGGGAGCAATCGCATGAAAATCTAGTTGGCAGTATCTGAAGGGGGCAGTGAGCCTGTGGGAGGGAGACTGGTGGGTTGCTGCCACTCAGTGACCGTTTCCATGGTACAGCTGCATGGACATTTGCGTCACCTGCAGACCCTGGTAGGAGCTAAACTGGGTGTTGGCAGAAGTGAATTTGGGAGGGCGTGCCCCAGCGCTTCCGCCTGCAGAACTGAAAGACTGATGATCTGTGTTAAACCAGCACAGCCAGATCTGGGAGTCTGTCTGTAACCTTGGGCTCCTGAGAGCTGCAGCCTTCTTGGTGGGTAATGGGAACTGAGGCTTCCGGTGCTTAGACCTCTCCAGAAACTTCAGTTTTATGTCCCCTAACATGGGGCGAGGGTGGGGCAATTTTTGCACATTTCAAACATTAAAATTTCATCTATTTCAGCAATGGAATTGAAACTGTTTTGCCAAAAATAAAGGCAGTAAAAATGGACTGCTGCTACTGGGCGTGAATGTAAACCTATATTCAGAATTTGAGTCAAGTGCTGCTCTGTAGTTTTTATTTCATTATAATCTTTGTATCTTCTTCCCTCTCCATCTTACGCTTAGATAGCATAAGATTATTTTGTAAATAAGTGTTTACTTTTGCAGGGTAAATGCGAGAAGCAAGTACAGGATGTAATTGAACGATTTTGGGATTTCATAGACCAACTCAGCATCAATACTTTCGGTAAGATATGTAACCATATCCTTTGGGGTTTTTTTAGTTCATGACATGAACCTCTAAAGCCTCAGAGGGAGTTAGCTGGCTGTTTTTATTCACCTGTATGCAAGGGTAGCTAGTAGCTGTGTTTCTGATATATGTAAATATGTTTTTGCCTAAAGTTCGACAATACTGATCTTGTCTTTTAAAACTGAAAGGATGGGGCATAATTTTGCATTTTTCCACTCCGTTATTTTCTAGGCATCTTCCAAGCACGTAAAGGAGATGACAGCTTCTTGTCTGAATAACAAGAAGTAGGTCAATTAGAGAAAAGTAAATAACAGACAGTCTTTTTAGAGGTCAGCTAGATTCGGCGTAGTATAAAGTGGGCCTCTCAGTGGGATTTAAATGTCAACAGACTGGGAGAGGAAAACTTCAATTCTCTCTTATTTAAGAAAACCACTGAGGTCACACACCTCAAGCTGTGTGCCTGTACTGAGTCCTTGTCCAGCGATGGTGAGTGGGCCTCCTTGGTCCTGATCCCCAGTGTGCAATCCAAGCAGGTAGCCCCCCAGTGTAACCCCGCAGTGTCTCGCTCTGTGTTACTGGAACCGTACAAAACCTGTTAATAAGCTGGTGCTGTGTAATGGCTGGGTAACTACATATGCTCACGGTAATGCTGTGCCTGTACAGTGTAATTATCTGGGCTTGGGGCTTTCAATCTTGAGTTCTAGGTTTAAAAAATTGTTTCTTAAGTAATTGTTAAAGCTATTTAGCCTACTCAGGTAGAGGCAGTTTGTGTATCTTTGATGTTCAAATATTCTGTTTGTGGAGGCAGGTAGTTACCACTTGACTGTAAAATCAGGATTTGGTAACAGACTTGCGGTGTGTTGAGAGAGGCAGCTTGGCTAACTCAATATAGCCTGTTCCCAGTCAACTCATATTAAATGTTATGGCCTGTCAGCATTTCTCATCAGAGAAGAACGGAGGAAAAAAAACCTGTTATTGTTAACATATTGGATTCAGTTTTCTAAAATTGTATAACTTCTTTCATCTTTGCCTAGTCCTGCAGTCTGTGCTTCTCTGAGCAAATTCTGTGGCTTGGCTTGCGTGAGCAGAGGCTGCAGAATGGGGATAGGTGTGTATGTTCAGTATTTGGTAGGTAACTAACAGATCTGAACTGATTTCACAGGGAAGTTCCTAGCGGATAATATAGTGGGCTCTGTGCTTGTCTTCTCCTTACTTTTTTGGATTCCTCTCAGCATCCTTGTGCATTGTGTGGTGAGTAAGCTGTCTTTGGGATGACTGCTCTGTTGGACTGAGCTGTAAGAGAACACCCTTCAAATATGAAATGGCAGATGTCTGTGGGAGAAGGTGATGGGAAGCTTTTAGCAAACCCCAGGGGGGGGAATCCAGCGTATGTAAGACTTACTGCTCCTTCAGTAGGCAAAACTCCTGCTAACTCTGCTGGGCTCTGGCAGATACAGTGCTCCCATGACTATTCCCTGGAGCCCTTCCTGTTCTTTCCTAGGCAGATTTTCTACTTCTGCCTCCCAAATTCTACCCAAGTATAATTTTGGTAACTGCCATTAGAGTCAAAGTTTTCGAAAGCCCTGCTAAAAAATGAGACACCCACATTTTGTGGGGAGACCCAGGGTGGGAAGTGGTCTTGGTTGAGCTTGGGTGGATGGGTAAAGAGAGGGAGCTCATGGCAACTGAGAGTGTGGGCACGTGGTGTGATGCTGACAGCAGTGTGGGGTTAGAGCAGAGGCTTGCTGTGCCCATGAGCACTCCTGGGGTGGATGGGAAGGCCTGGGAAGGGAAAAGAGCCCCACGCCCTGCTGTGTCCCTGCAGGGAAATGGGGACAGGGACCTTGCAGTTGGGAAACTAACTTTCTTATTCTGTGTGTGTATGTTTTGGTTTGCTTTCATTTGTTTGTTTTCCAACAGGACAAGAAATTGGACAAGCAGTATGAGGAGAACACAAAGTCCCTGTTTTGCCCCAGTGTAAGTTGCTGTCTGAATATGAATTGGTAGAAAGCTATCCAATATGTATTAGAAAATCTGAACCTATGGTGTGTGCAGAGTATTTACCAAAGACGTGATAATAGACAGACCTGGAGCCTTGTGCCTCACGCTGCAGATGGATGAATCAATTTGAGGGAAACTGTGTTTTCTTGAACAAGCCTGTGTTCGATATATCAAGCACTGCAGCTTGGTGGGGTCTGATTCTTCCTTCCTGTAAGAGCTGTGCCTTGACCTTGTTGACAAAGCAGCGCTCTTGCAGCAGCCGCAGCTCCCGGGGCAGGAAGCTGCTCCGCTCTGCGGAGCACCGCTTTGTGCAGCAGGTGCCTGTGTACAGGGTCCCCCTGGCACGGGTCATTCGGCAGCTTCAACCACAGACCGCTTGTTCCCAGCCAAGTGGCGTCAACGAAGCACAAGACTTAGCGGGGTGACGCTGCAGAAAAATCTCTGCAAAATATGGCGTCTTTGCAGAATGGTTGTTTGCAGGAGTCAAACAACCATTGGTGGCCAGATGTGCTAAAGCCTTCCAGTCGCTTATGGGAGAGCTGGCCTCAGGGTGCAGGGACCTGTCAGTGACACTCCTCACCTTGTAGATACTGAGTTGGGAGAGGAGAAGAGCAAAAAAATGCCTAGATAAATTTTAATTACAGTCCAGCACAGGACACCTTCTGACATGGATTTTCTGGGTGTCCTGTCCAGTGCTTTGACAACCCAATTCTTTTAATAACAGAAACATGCAATTAAGGAAATGTCGTTTTGTAACGGGAGAGGGAAGAAAAGCCTTGCAGAGCTCCTGTGCAAGCACTGGGGGAAGCATACTGAAGTCAAAGACCGCTGAGGCAGCTTGGATTGCCTCTGTCATCTACTCCAACATAGGTGAAGGCGATCTTAGTTCGAGTCCCCCATAGCTGATGTTGGTTAACCCCCGGCGGCCACCCCGCCCCCCCCCAGCCACTCGCTCACTCCCCCTGGTGGGAAGGGGGGAGAGAATCGGAACAGTAAAAGTGAGAAAACTCATGGGTTGAGATAAACAGTTTAATAGGCAAAGCAAAAGCCACGCACGCAAGCAAAGCAAAACAAGGAAGTCATTCCCTACTTCCCATCAGCAGGCAGGTTTTCAGCCATCCCCAGGAAAGCAGGGCTCCATCATGCATAATGGTGACTTGGGAAGACAAACGCCATCACTCCAAACGTTCCCCCTTCCTTCTTCTTCCCCCAGCTTTATATGCTGAGCATGACGTCATATGGTATGGAATATCCCTTTGGTCAGTTGGGGTCAGCTGTCCCAGCTGTGTCCCCTCCCAACCCCTTGTGCACTCCCAGCCTCCTCGCTGGTGGGGTGGGGTGAGGAGCAGAAAAGGCCTTGACTCTGTGCAAGCACTGCTCAGCAGTAACGAAAACATCCCTGTGTTATCAACGCTGTTTCCAGCACAAATCCAAAACATAGCCCCATACTAGCTACTGTGAAGAAAATTAACTCTATCCCAGCCAAAATCAGCACGAACGCTATAAGAAAAGTCACCTTGGAGCTTTATACCCGAATTCAATCAAAAAAATCCCAGAAGGAGGTGTAGCAACAGAGCACAGGTATAGTTAATGGACTCCTTGCACCAGCAACAGTTTAACAAACAAATCTCACGTCTTTTGGATCTGCTGAGGATTGAGAGGTTGGGAAATGTCGTACTAGTAGCAGGTAAACATCTCATCCTTCCCAGTATTAGCATTTACTAAGGTTCATGGGGATTTTTTTTTATCCCTAGAAATCTCTGGATATTTTCCAAACCATGCTCAAATAGAAGCAGAAATCAATGGGCTTTAACGTAATCTGGGTTGCAGAATTTGGCTGTGATCACAGTGGTCCCCCTCTAGTCTTTGACCCTGTGTTCAGTGCAACTTCTTGCACATGAAACAGGGAACTCTTCAGGTTGGAAGAGTGGAATAAGCTGTACCTGTGACTGTTTCCCTGCACTGAGCTCTTGTTGTCATCTGGCTTGACCCTACATTTCCAGCCCTAGGTTTTGCCAAAGCAGTGTTGGGCGCCAGGGGAGGTGGGGCTGAGTCACCAGCTCTGTCCCAGTGAGGCTGTCACCTGGGGAGCTTTATATGGAGAAGGAACAAGCAGAGATACAAAGGCCTTTCTGCCTGTAGCGCTTAGCGTAGCTGGATTTCTTGAGAAAAAAACAACACAACAAATCAATTCTGCTGGATGTTCCCTTGCTCTTAAGTAAGCGTAGATCTACTGTAAAATCCAAAATCTCACTCCTTTTCCAACGCAGTGCAGTGGGCTCAGCCTGGCTGGTGCAGGGTAGCCTGTGGCGGCAGGAGGGCGGTCAGCACATCTCTGCTGGGAGTGGAGGAGGGACACAGTAGCCTTTGAACGGCTCTAACAAGTGTGGGTGCTCCTCAGAAGGTGCCTGTTGCCTGTTCCCCTTGAAAACAGTGCAAAATGGACTAGACCCTGGTTGCTTCTCCCACTGACATGGCTGCTTGTGTCTTGCAGAACGTGGAGATGCTCAGCAGCCTGGACTCTGCCTCCGTTCGAATCATC
>NW_009206908.1:0-11400 GCF_000690835.1 Fulmarus glacialis | reverse complement strand
GGCCCAAAGCGAAAAGCCGGCCCCCAGCCGCTGCAGCCCATCACAGCCGTGCCCGCTGTCACTGCGGCACCGAAACAGGACCACCAAAGAATGGACACTATTCAGGAGGACCCAAGCACTGACTCTCACATTGACGAGGACGGGTTTGAGAAGGACCCTTTCCCAAATAGCAGCTCGGCCGCCAAATCTTTTGAGGACTTGACAGACCATCCTGTCATTAGGAGTGAGAAAGCTTCGTCCTTTAAACTACAGCGCCAGAACCGAGTGGACAGCAAAGAAACAGAATGCTAGTGTCTTGCTGCCTTCTACATGTATGACTTGTGTCTGCAAAATAAGGATCTAAAACCATTTCATTTATATAAATATAAATATATGTATATATATTTTTGTGAGGGAGTGGGAGAAATAAGGAAGTGACCTACTGCAGATGCTGGTCATGTGTATGACCTTCCTTAAATTACATTCATTAGAGCATTATATCTTTTAAAAAGGAAAATCCAAACTAAAACTGGCTTGTTTTTGAAGCTTTTTGGATTTGTTTTTCTATTTCCTTGACCTTTAACATTTCCTTCAACCTGTGGAGCAAAACCGAATATCCTGCTGGATATTGGATTGTGTATATCGGCCTTTTTTATAATTTAATATTCTGTAGTCTGACAGCACTGATAGACAAAATTAAGGGGCTTTTAAAAACAAAATGAAAACACTGCAGTATGTTCCCTACAGAGTAGATCATTTAGCAATTTAAGGTACATGTAAGCAAAAGCCTAAACAGATGCCTTGAGAACAGAATGAGAGTAATGAAACATAAAAATACAGTCTCACAGCATTAAATGAAGATGAATAATTAGAATCAAGAAGCTTAAGATACACAGCTTTGAAATAAATAAAAATAAAAGGGTCATGCAGAGGCTGTTAAACCTTATATGATGCATGGAAATGCTCCTCTAGTGTGAAACTGTTTTGCCTCTAGCGTCGCGTCTTCGTTGCAGAGGAAGGCTTTCGTTGGGAGTTTCCCACTCTGCACCAAGAGGCTTGTGTGTCGCAGGTGTCTGGTAGGAGAAAGAAGTATAAGTGGAGAAATCACGTAAGCGGATGAGGACTGTTTTAACCAGCTGTTTACAGCGGGTGTTTCAGTGCAGAGATGTTTCTCCGAATGTTATTTTGAAATAGGTAACACTATTGTTGAGATGTTCAAAGAGCTGAGCCTCAGTTTTGTGTGGTCTATGCGGCCTTTGGAAGCTCCTACTGCATAAATAAATGGGGGGCGGGTGGAAATTCACTTCATTGGAGGGGGGGCATTTGTTCAAAAACAATTGTGAATTGAATCAAAAAAGAAATAAACCTTTGTTAAACTTACAGGGCAAGTATAAGGAGGAGACTTCATGAATTCAAATTTCCACACAGGTAATACAATGTGATGTTAAAAGTTGGTAATTTAATGGTGTCCTCTAATTTGATACACCTGGAGATCTCTAAGCTGAGCTGGGACTGGTACAGGAGCGTTGTTTTAGCTTAGTATCAGATGGACTCACACAGTGGAGTCATAGAGCAACTGTCGTGATAGTAAAGCAGCATCTTAATTCTGCATCTGCTCTCTCCCATAATAATCTGTTGATAAAACTGACATAAAACGTGACCAACGGTAGAACCATTTTAACTGTTAGAAGCCTGCGCTCAGCCTCAGGGGACCCGCAGCTGCAGAAAGCCTTTGTGTTTTTTAAATGTGAGGGAAAGGAACCAGACCTGTGCTGACAGGATTGCGGGAGTACCCCCCTCTCCTCCCTGCCCACTAATACTTGAACGCGTGCCTTACGGTATTCCTATCTGACTAGCTATTGTGTTTTATATACTCGTTTTGAACTTCTGGGGGTTTTTTTTGTTTGTTTGGGTTTTCTTTTTTTGATTCAGTGCAAAGTTTGTGTGTAAGGAGTTAATTTAATTCCCAATAAAATAAAAGCTTTTTATATTAAAAAAAAAAAAAAAATCAGTTAAACGAGCTGTTTCCTTGCAGTCCTTCATTAGTTGTCAAACCCTGAGTTAAGTCTGGCATGCAGCTAGACGTGAGCCAGTTATTTCTCACTGCTCTCTCAACTCGGCTCCTGCAGAGGCCAGACCCTGAGCAGCCATGGTGTAGCTCTGCACCCCCCGCTTCCTGCTGGGGACGTGTCCTGTGGGTTATCGTACACTCATAGAATTGATTACATTGGGAAAGACCTTTAAGATCATCGAGCCCAACCATTAACCTAGCACTGCCAAGCCCACCACTAAACCATGTCCCTAAGCACCACGTCTACACGTCTTTTAAATACTTCCAGGGATGGTGACTCCACCACTTCCCTGGGCAGCCTGTTCCAAGGCCTGACCACTCTTTCAGTAAAGAAGTTTTTCCTAATGTCCAGTCTAAACCTCCCTTGGTGCAACTTGAGGCCATTTCCTCTCATCCTATCGCTGGTTACTTGGCAAAGAGACCAACCCCCACCTCACTACAACCTCCTTTCAGGTAGTTGTAGAGCAAGATAAGGTCTCCCCTCAGCCTTCTCTTCTCCAGGCTAAACAGCCCCAGTTCCCTCAGCCGCTCCTCATAAGACTTGTGCTCCAGACCCTTCACCAGCTTTGCATGGCCAGTTCTGACAGTGAAATTCGTATCCAAGATATGGGTGTGTGCTCAAAAGCGTTTTTAGGTAGCAAATGTGTAAGAACGTGTTCTCAGCACTAAGGTCATTACGTCCCAGATGCAAAACAGGCAGTGGCAGGCGCTTGGCAGCATGAAAATAGAGGTTTGGAGCAGGCCTTGGAAATCACAGAATCCATCCCCCAACCTGAGCTGTATTCCAGCAGCTGTGAAATCTGTACTTGCACAGTTTGTTCGTCACATCTAACGCAGGAAGATCCACAGCTTCCACAGGGAGCCCCTTTCGCTGTTCAGCCAGTCTTTAAGCATTTATTACAGAAGGACAGTCTAGTTTAATATTCATAAATATTTATAAATCAAAGAGCTTCTAGTCTAGCCCCAGGCACATGAAAAATAACTGCTTACGCTCCAGTTTATAACACTATTACACAGATGACAGGACTTGGCCAACTTGTCTTAAATTAGTGAAGCAAAGGCAGCCTCATGGCACTAACAAAGCAGGACATCTTGATGAGCTCTCATCAGTCTCTGTTTCACCCAATGCATAATAAATATGTCACCTAAGGCGTCATCGTTTTCTGCCCATGTAACTGTTAATACAGCCCAGACGTGGGGTTTTTATTTGCAGTGATACAGTATTTATTTCTCTCTAATCCATGGGTCAGTAGTACTCTCATTTCTTCTGCTATGTGGCTGGTTAGCCAATTATTTCCCAAACTACTTTTTTTTCCATGCTTGTTGAATTTCCTCTAGGTTTCAGGCAATTTTTTTTTCAGTTTGTAAAGGTAGTTTTGTAGTTCAATTGTGTTCTCTTGGCCAAAAACTATACATAGTATGCAGTACTCATCTTTTACATCAGTTGTTAAATTATGGATGAAGGCCAAAGCTCACCTGAAATGTCTCCTTGACTTGACTGCAAATTACATATGATGCAGTTTTGTCAGCAGAAATGCAGACCCTTTCCAGTAGTATCTTCAAGATCGAAGCTTCTCAAAATGAGCATCTGCAGAACCAGTTTTATGATGCCCAAAACCATGCACTGTTTTGAAATCTATGTCTATATGCAAGAAGCTGCTGCTGGTCCAAAGTAAGTTAAACTTTAAAACCCCTGCTCTGAACTACAACATATCACTATCAAAATCCTTGCTAAAGCTCAGACAGATAACTGCTTTTACTGCTGTAATACAACCAAATAAATTAGTATCTGCACTGACATTAATGGCTCTTGACAAAGTCCACACTGCTGCCTCTTACCGGCTCCTAGGTGTTTAAAGCTAGAAGATGGTATTAATCAAGGTGTAGTCCCCAAAGCTCAGCTAGGCCAGGAACTCCTCAGGGCAGCCTCTCTCCCTTGGGCACAGGGCAGCTGAGACTCTGGCTTTCCTCCAAGTCTCCCAAGGAAAGAGGAGCTCATCCCCACAGATGTTCAAACTACCGGCACAAGCAGCAGACAGACAAACCACCCATGACACACCCCAAGTGGTCTCATCTTTATTCTCCCACAGACCAAGGGAAGGAGACACGGAAGAGTGTTGAGAGGGGACTCCTCGCTCCCCAGGCATGCAATGTTTGCAGCGTGCTGCTGGATACCGGCTGTAACAGACTGCCTTTGTCAGGCTGGGCTGCTTCGCCTCGCTACTGCAGGGGCTCTCACAGAAGACTGGCCTCGGGGTTCGTATGGTCCACGTCACGCCAATAAGGAAGCAGTGAAGGAAGAGCAGACAGTTTTTTTTCCAGGCGTGACCAAAGTTGTGCTGCTAGAAAGCTGTTGCCTTTTGTTGATAAATGGAGCCCATCAGACAAATAGGAAGAGAAATCCTACAGGGGAGGTTAAAACCATGTATTAATGTATTTGCTATTTGCAAATAGAAGGCCTTGGGTGATTTTTAAGTTAAGTAAGTTCTTCAAAGCCAGCTGGTATATATACTGGTTTCTTTTTTCACCAACTGGCTTTGAAGAACTTACTTAACTGCTATTCATCAGGAAAAGATCACAAGATTAAGCGATGCAACCAAAATACTGAGTCAACTGCACTACTGAACAGTCCATTGCACCAGGGAGTGCAGGAGAGAGAAAAGATTCAGTGTCCGAACGGGAGTTACCCGCTTACGGAAAGTCTGCAATCTGTCACATGGACGAGTTTGGGTATTTGGTCAGAAGCATCAGCAACATACCCATGCAACCTGCTCTGACTTTAAAGTTAGCCCAATGCTGTGCAGGAGGTTGGACTAGGTGCCTCCAGAGCCCCCTTCCAACCTAAACCATTCCATGATTCAAAGTCCAAGGAAAAGATTATTTACATGTAATGCACCCAGGGGACATTTGCTAACCAAATACAATGGTCAGGTTGTATCAAGCTCTATTTCTCCTAGCCCAGCACGAAGCATTCTGGATTACTTTTTTCCTTCCCCAAAATGTGATTTGGATATATTTTGTATCATTTCAGTGATAATGCAGCACTACAGGTTCCTCTACACTAAATGATGCATTTCACAATTCATGACAGCTTCAAAGTCTTTCTCATGACATCATACCTGATTTTTTTGCATCAGTGTCCAGAGGTCAAGTACATCCGTTCCACAGTCCCTAGCTACCTGAACACAGACCTGGGCGTATTCCCCAGTGGTGGCATTGCGGCGATTTAATTTGTCACCTATCAGACACAAAGAAAACACTTAGCAATCACGACTGACAGAGTTTGATTTCTGTTTTCTGTGGCACACATGATGCGTATCAGTTTGTTACACCAGCAGACACAACCAATTACAAACCAAATCCAAAGCACCTCAAGGTGCTGGCAGCTATAGCTCATTTAGTCTCTTTCAGGGCACTTTTTGTTTTTGAGGCATTTCAAAATGTATTTCTTGTTAACATTCTTGTTAAGATGTGTTAACAGGTGAGAGAGGCAACGGCAACAAGCATACAGCATAACGCTTATTTCTGTGCTGCTCACAGCTTTTGCCTTCTGTCAAGCTTCAGGTGAAACCAGTACATAGATTTAAAACTCTTCATACACCTGCTACTAGCACATAGAATAGAGTTAAGTAAATGTATATCTATTTGCAAGCTTGCCTTCTGCTTTCTGGATGACATCAGACATTTAACATCTCCTTACAGTAGTCTCCTCACTAACACGCTGGTGAAAGTGGAGTCCATTTAGGTGCAAAGCTTTATTAGCACTCGCGACTGCTACATTTGCGCACACAGTTGCACTGGGAGCTGGACGTGCTCAGTGGTAGCTACTGCAAGCCAGCAGTTTTGCACAGACCACAGTGAAACTTTGGGGCAGGATATTATTAAGTTATGTTGTTTGGGGCTGTTTTAAATGGGACCTATAATGCAATTCATCAACTCCTACTCTACTCCCTCCTTCCATCTGATGCATCTGATGATTCCCACTTCTTCACACTGCCATCTCTTTCCTTCCATCATTTCTTTTCATCATAAAAATACCCTCTGCAGCCTCACCGGTCCTTCCCCACCACGGTACGTTTCTGAACTCTTGCCTCAACTTTCTTCCTAGTTCAACTCTCCCATAGACTGAGCAGCCCTTCAGCTCATTCAGCCTCCACCACGCAGCTCCCTTTGTTGCCAAGTTCCCTGTATTGATCACAAGCTCACGTCTCCAGGTGAGGTCCTGCAGTCCTGTGCTCTTCCCTTTCTATGACTTCTAATCTAGCAGAGTTGATAATTTCTTATTCTCCCTTTGCCTTTTCTTTCATCATTAGGATTACTTCTCGACTGTTTCATCTTCTCTTCCATTCTGGAAGCACACAAACACATGCCTGCTCTCAATGTGCAGCTCTGCAGGAGCATGTGCTGGGTCTATAAGCTAAGAGCAGCAGCCAAAGGAAGTTCAAGGAACATGGTGGCCCCCTGAGGGGCCGAGGAGGCAACCTAGTGATCTACCCTGACCTCTGCATGTACCCACTCAGCTTGGGAAGGAGGACAGACAACAGTGGGGAGCAACGGGTTAGGGGATACTCAGAAATGCCAGATGCATCTGGGTGGGTGGGACTCACCTGAAGGAGCTGCCTGTTGCCTTAGTGAGACCAATGCCTACCACCTACAAAAATTCATGGCTAATGGGAGACCCAGAGCGACTGGAAGAAGGTTAACATTACACCCATTTTTAAGAAAGGTAAGAAAAAGGACCTGGGGAACTGTCGATCATTTGGCCTCACCTCAGTGCTGGGAAAGACAGTCGAGTTACCTCCTCTTGGGATTCATTTCCAAACACATGAAGGACAAAAAGGAACTATCAATACAAATTTAGCAAAGCCAGATAGTGCTTGACCAACCCAATTGCCTTCTGCAATGAAATGATGGCTACACAGATGACGAAGAGCAGCTCTGACTTTGGTAAGGGCTTTGACTCTGTCTCCCACAGCACTCTCATTTGGAAACAGAGTTTCTTTTCGTGCCTCTCTTCACACCTGGATGAATGTTTCTGTGATCATCATCATCCTCATGTTCCACATCTCTCCTTTGTTCTGATATCTATCTGACAAAACTAGAAATAAGCAGAACATTTCTCCTGGATACTGGTTGAAGGCAGATGATCTGATATTGCTGCTTACTGTGCCCACAATACTTTATTTGTGGTTCACAGTCTGAGACCACCCTGTCTTTTGTTCCATCCCTAGACAGCAATCTCTTTTAGACATATGCTGGCAGATTCAACACTGTAAATGCAAGCTTCCTCCCTCCCTACCCCATAAAAAGGTTAGCTGTAAGATGAAAATGAACTAACATTTAATTTTACTTTGATGGCTAGGAGCCAGATAAGCAGCATTCATGGTGTGCTCACCTAACAGATCTTCAAAAGGACAATACGGGTGCATGTTTGGCAAACTACAGCTGTAGCAGCTTTAGTGAGAGCTGGGCACACGCACCAGGAAAGGCTGCTCTGCGCCCGACCTACCCCTTACGCCCTGTCCAAGGATCTACTACTGTCACATATACAGTACTGGCCATGTCTGATGTTTGATCTGACCTGCTACAGCTGCTACTGTCTTACACAATTTGTGGGTGTTACTCTAGGACTTTCTCTCCTTTTCCGACTGAAATATAAAAACTACCCTGCTGGATGAGACTGAAAGCCCATATAGTCCAAAATCTGGTTTGCACGGTGATCGCTGCTAGATGCCAAAGATCCCTAATGGAAAGTCATGCAATAACACAGTCTAACTTAATGCAGTTTAAAAGTAAGGTCATCTTCAAAATGTTACCGCTCTGATTGAGTACACAACTCGGGATACGCAATACCACCTAAACTTGAGAAAACCTTGCAAATACTAAGGTGACAGCTCTGTGTTTACCTGAAGCTAACTCAAAAGTCTTTTATAAATGCGCAAGAACTGGACGAGCCGTCCAAATGAAAAGAGGACATGCTCTCAGGAGGTATAAACTGTTGCTGCTGGAGTCAGTGAGATTATGGCAATTTCCACCAGCTGAGTAACACGAAGTAAGCCGCGCTGTTATGTCTCTATTTTTAGAGTTAGCTTGAACAACCTAATGAGAAATCATTTAATCACCTTTTCCTTCTTTTTCAGGTACTTTTATTAGCATCCTTAGAATATGATATTCTCTGGGGGTTTTTCAAATTTAAAATAAACCTGGCTAGGATATTTCTGCTTAACCAAATGATGTGAAATATGCTGTGACTATTATGAAATTTTCTAAGGCATACAATGCCAAAATTTCTTCCATTATTCATGTTATTTTGGAAGCTGCTAGGACATGACATAGTCTGCCTAGGACATCTCGGCAAAACCTATGTTCTCAAAGGGCAGCCACTTCTGTCAGTTTTATGCACAAACAGATCAATCAACTTTCAAAAGGATGTTACTAGTTAGTTGGTAGTGACTCCACAAGCTTATCCAAAAGCTGTTTAGCAAAACAGCTAGCAGTCCTTTTCCATCAACTCGAAGAACATGACTGCAATCTGGTACAAGCACGAAGCTAATCATCTGTCAGCCTGGGATCAGCAACTTACACTCTGCCAGTAAAACGCAGAAATTCTGCCCATCCATACCGTTCTTTTACCTTTGGCAAGACACTCCTTTTCCCAAGCTGATTCCTGAAGAGGTGGTGGCGTTATCAAAATAATCCTGTCTTCAGTAATGTCTACTGACTTCAGATACTGTATCATGCTCTTTAAGTTCGCAGCATATTCCTCCAAAGGAACGTGTTGCTTAGGGTTCAGATCTGTTAGGGGATGGAGCACATGCATCAGCGACGTTAAACTGCTTACAGTTTAACGCTTAGCAAGTTTAACGCTTGCTGCTTAGCAATGTTAACTGCTTACACAACATAACGTACTTTTTACACAGTGTATGAATGTGGGCACACGTTTTCAGTAAGCAGTTCACCTCAACCATTGATTCAGGAGGTGTCGTGGGAAAATGCCATTCCTCAATATCCAAAGCAGACAAATCAGGAGTTTAAGCACAGCACTTCCAAATAATACAAATAAGAGACAGGGGAAAAGAAATCACCTTTTTTTTTTTTTTTTCAAAGACGCTTTGTCTTGCAACCCCGTATCTTAGTTTTAGATCACATAATCACCTCAAACTTCACCTGAAACAAAAGCTAAGATTTTTCACTCTCTTGGATGCAGAGAAAAATTTCAAAATTCCCATGGACGTACAGACAGTCCTTCATGCACTGAGGTTATCATTTTGATTAGACTAGCTCTGCGTGCTGCTATGCTTATCTTAAAGAGAATTCAAATGTTATCTTCCCTCATTTCCTCAACCCATCTGCCAAGAACCCATCAGACTGCTTTAGAGGCAGAAAAATCAGCTAGATGCCCAACTCCAATTTTAGGTGATGGATATACAACTAATTCTTGAGCACCTTGAAATTTAGTTTTAATATTGAAACTTGGGGAGAGGGAGAGAAATAGAAGGCATTGCATGGTTTAAATACAAACAAAATGATTGAAAACAATCCACTGTAAAAATGAAAAAAGGGCAACTGCTTCATAGAGAAGTGGCAAGAAAAGTCCGTGTAATGTTCTGCCTTTTCTGCTAAACTGTAAAACTGTCTTGAGAGAACAGGTCATGGGAAAAAAAAAAAGAAAGCTACTGTACCTTTCAAAGCACTGTCATTGGCTCCAAAGAAAATAGTAACCGCAACAGTACTCTCAGCACCAGTACTTTTACTGATCAGTCTTGGAAGGATCAATTTAGCCCACCTGGTGTTGTACCCTGAGAGCCCACGGTTCACAACATCACATTTTCTGAAACAAAGACACATATCAAAAAGAACATCTCTCCTCTGCCTACCATAACAAAACTCGGGAAGTTTTGAACCATTCTGCCAGGATACTGCCTCCATCCCTCTCAGAAACAATGAGATGTCACAGGAGTTTTCAGTTTTGAAAGTGCACCCTCAGACTGCATGTGTAGTATTTACCTGTCACTTAAACTTTGAAACTAGAACAACAATCTTGACGATCACTAAGGATTTTTTTCTTTCCACTCAAGCTTTGAAACACCCAATGAGTACTTCTACCAGTACTGGGCAGGTTACCACTAAGGCAGTTTCACTTCAATAAATAAATAAATAAATGTTAATAAATACATTAAATATTAACTTGTGTTGGTTTTTTTAGAAAAGCTGCATGACTTCTTGCATGCTAGAAATTACTTTTGAAATTTAAGGTCTTACCTGACCAGTCTCTCGGCAAGGGATGCCCCCCAGCCATTTTCCTGGAAGGAGAACTGAAAGCAAGGAACACTGTTAGACCCTCACTGGAAGAACTCGTTCCCCTGCAGGTCAGTCCCACCACCAGCACCTTCCCTCCTCAAAAGCTTTTTGTGCATGGCCTCTGGCACTGCTGCAGCAGCTTCCTCCCTCCCACCCTGCCTTGTCCCTGCCGAGGTCAAACAGCCCTGGTCTTACCTAGACATACAACTGGCATCGGAGGCAACGTGGGACCATACCTACAAAGTGACGGACCCTGGGGTCCCTTTGTAATCAAAACTGGCTGCTGTCAACCTGTAGTTTCATTTTGGCTGGTGAGGCTTTTTTTTTCCCCCTTCCATTTTCTACTTTATTTCTAAGATCCTTTCACCATGCTTTCATTCTGGAGAGCACCTCTCAAAAATCCTCTCTCCACACGCTGCTTTGGAGTGCAGTTCTAGTAGGTAGATACCTACCTCTTCCTGTAGTGGAAAAATTAATCCCTCCTCCTCATTCCCACTGCTGCACCATCCTCCCTGTTACAATGCTCCGCCTGTTTATAGAGCTGCACAGTGAGTTGGTTTAGACAACCGATGTCCCATTAAAGATAACCTTTGTCTTCGGCCAAATCTTTTTTCATCAGAGCAGCTCTCTGACCCACTCCACCATGCAACCCATGCAACAGAAGGCAGGGACCCAAAACGAAGACTAAAAATCTGGTACTGCCTCAAAGGAGATGTTCACCAAGCCATGGTCCGGTCATGCAGACACAGAACGTGTCTCCGGGGCGGGTGAGCTCGACACAGGGAGTGCAGGGGTCAGTACAGACAACAGGCTGTCCTCCCCCTCTGGAAAATGCCACTGCCGCCAAAATACCAGAAGCTACGCTTTTACCAGATCACACTTCTAGCATAGGAACTTCATGAATTTCTGCAAAAAGGCTCTAAATCTCATAAAAGACCATCAGCCGTGAAAGCTCCTGGAACACCCTCGCGGGAGATCCAACAGGGACAGAAGTATGCCGGGCCGCCCTCCCGTTTCATAGGTCTCCTTCCCGCCCCATGGTGCAGGCC
>NW_009206907.1:323-19173 GCF_000690835.1 Fulmarus glacialis | reverse complement strand
CCCCCGCGAGATGCTGTTAATTAGCCACAGGGTCCCATGATAATTAAGGTTGAGGGGCCTCAGGGGGTCTCTCCTCCAGTCTCCCCCTCAAGGCAGGGACAATACAGAGCTCAGCTCTGGGCCTTGTCCTGTCAGGTCTTAAAACCCTCCACGTATGAGATTCCATCAGCCTCCGAGCCCCGCTCCAGCGCTGGACTTCTTCACAGGAGAGAACTTTTCCCTCACATCCAGCCTGATGCAAGACCCATTTATGTTTACAACCGCTGTTTCTCAATTCTCCTGCCATGGACCTGGCTCTGCCACCTCCATACCTTCCCCATTGGTACCGGACGACCACCACTGAGTCCACCCAAACCGTTCTCCAGCTGAACCCACCCCGTTCCCTCAGCCTGTTGTGTCCCAACCCTTTCACGGCCTCCACAGGACTTGCTTAAATTCACCACTTTCACATATTGGGGGCATCCAAAATTGCCGAGAGCATTTCAGATGTGATTTAATGAGTGCTGAGTAAAAGGGGAGCTCATCACTCGCCTCCACAGGCTGGCTGTGGTCCCACGGACACAGCCCAGCATGCCGATAGCCTTTGTCGCTGCCAGGAGACGCTGCTGACACCGCACTGAGAGCATGCTGCTTGCCCTGTACAACAGCAAGAGCCTGGTGTTTCCTTTTGTTAAAGGGAAGAAAAAGAACAAGACCAGCAGAGAAAGTGCCTGCCTGGTTCCCCAGGCCGGTACTCAAATATCCAGGGCGTAAAAAATAAAAGTGGAAGTCTGGTGTGTCTGACTGGACACGTAGTGGCAGCCTGGGCATGATCAGCGTAACTCAACCCTTAGTCCTTCTGGGGTCTCCTGGATTTCAGGCAAGCCAGAGCTCATCCAGAATAAAAGGACCATAACACCACAGAGCCCTCTCACAAACAGCATGCCCCTGCGGACTTTGCAAAGGCATGAGGTATCACAGAAAGCCTTCCCCCTGTTCCCCACCTAGACACATCCAAATCCTCCATTGGACCTTCTTCTCTTAAACCTGACGTGAAATTCCAGGTTTTCCTTCCCTGTCCCAGCCTGTCACACAGAGGAGACATTCAGAGAGAGGGATTACGGCAGAGGCCTCAGAGGCAGAGTGGAACAAGCGCAAGTTAAAGCAGGCAGAAAAGCCCCCAGCAGAGCAGTGAGGAGTTCTTACTGGCTTTTATTCCACATTATAACATTAAAAAACTCATGCTTCAGGCATTTGCTCCACAGTAGCATTGACAAGCACAGTCCAGCTAAGGATGACTGCTTCAGGGGCCACTCCTGTAAGCACTCCAGCAGCTAGCACCTTCTCCTTGTTTCTGTGAAGTTAACTAAGGCAGCTAAAACAGACCTAGAAAATTATTCTTGGCTTCTGTAGGTGTACGACCACTATCTTTCAAAGTCAATGAATCTTTGCGATCGGATATCCATGTTGTCTAGTGGATGTGTTGGGCTGGGTTTGACACAGCGGAGCTGCCTGCACAGTCCCGCTGCAGTGTTTGCCGCCTTCATGCAGCTCCACATCACTCATGCTTTCTCAGCAGGTAGCTCACAGTCCAGCCTCAGGACACCCACATTGACCACACTGAAGTAGATGCCACCAGGAACTTACACCACCACCAACATTCAGTCCAAGCAGCAAGTGTGAGTTATTACTGCTGGTTTGCAACACTGAGGCTGGAGTTACACCATCCAGATAGAACTGGGGTAGAACGCTCAGGTGTTATTCCTCAAGGGAACATAAGTACCCTCAAGTCCCACCATACGTGGCAGCTCTGGTTCCTTAAACAGGTACCAGCTGTCCTTTACCATCACTGTGGAAGATTAGGTTGAAGGAGTGACCCCTCCCAGAGTAAGCAAATTAAGAAATGGTCTGAAATCTTCTAAGTGGGATCAGTGGTTCCCACCCAACTTGAATGGAGCAGCCCTCCACACAACCTTCCAAGTCCCTTCACACATATATCAACCATCACCAAAAGTGCTACACATACAACAAATTCGTGGTTCCTCAGGCCAGTGGCTGATTGCTCACCGCAGTGGTGTGCCCTCTGTCCTTGCCTCACGTCCTTTGCCTCAAGCGAATACCACTGGGCACCTGCAGCAGGCTTTGCTCTGAGCTGGGCAGGCAGCCAAGAATGGGGAAATTCCCTTAGTGGGGTGTTGGGAAACACCAAAGCAAAGGGATGTGGAGCACTGTCCTCCCTTGCGAGACTCCTGCTCTAGCCCGCAACAGTTACGCCAGTCTCAGGACTGACACAGAATCCCTGGCTTTTGCCAACCCAGCCAGTGCCCAGGCCCAAAGGGAGACCCATAACATCTCTAGAGCAGTTGATTTTGACCTGGTCTTCTCATGACTCGGCTGCACACCAGTATGCGGGGAACTTTGGCACATGTGAGCAGCAACAGATCGTTTCCCACGAGGGTCCCAGGCTTCCTCCAGCACCCCACTGCCCAGCTCTCCTTTAGAGATCCTTGCACATTCAAGGTACAGCAGAGCCTCATCTCTAGGGATAAATAGAGCTGACTGATATCCTACAACTGGGCCCCAAAAGAGCAAGGCAGACGTTATCTTAATACAGGAAAGGCCATCAGATTGCAAAGCAACAGCTTCAACTTCTATCTCTTTAAATGCTCGTATCATTTACAGTCTGAATTGGGTTCCTGGGCAGTATCAGTTACATGGATTAGGAGCTGTAGAGGACATTAGTACAATTCCTCTTCCTGAGGTTTTTACAGCTTTAATGGACAGGAAGTGTTGCTGGTGAGCCTCCAGCTTCTGACGCTCCGACCAGAACCCAAAGCACCCCGTCTTCCCTTTGTGCTCTTTTCTGTCCTAGAATCACTCTCAATTAACAGTACAAAAATAAACCCGATGTCATCCATCCCTCCTAAGCTGCACATGCATTATTCATCAACATGCCTTAATTGATTATCTCATAACCATGAGCACTTCTGCACTTGGCTGTGTCATTCTTGTCCAGCAGAGCACAATTTATGAAGTTTTATGCTACTTGGAAAAGGCACTTTCAAAGCGTTACCTTTCACAGCTTTTCTGATCAGAGCTTCAAGTTAGATCTCAATACATAGAGCCATCAGGCCTCGGTTTTGTGTCCAGACAAGTAATTCTGCTGCACTGATGCTCAGTGTCCTGATTGGGAGGTCAGCACTGCTTTAGATACTCTGGGCCCTCTTCCCACACCACGGTCTTTCAAAGAGGTGAAAGACAGGATTTGGGAAGGTCTCCACACCTCTGAATAAATGCTCTGAAATGTGTAATCCACAGAACATGTAAGGAGTTGAAATGCCCTTGCACAAACTTTCCATGAAAGTTATAGAAGCATCTCCTAACCTTACTCACCCTGCCATAGGGGACAAGGCTCTGTGAAGGTTGTCTCTAGAGCAGGAGAAAAATACATATCCCATCAGGAGGATAACAGCTTTACCTTCAGTGCCTCTGGGTTCTTCCATCCTAAGCTCTGTCCAAGAGTTCAGGAAACTGAAAGCCTGTGATAGGATGCTTGGAAACAGAGCAGATACTATCAAGGTATGGTCCACAGACACAGTCAAAGAAGCAGGGCTGAATGGGAGCATAGCAGCAGGGAGCCAGCATATGATACCCCATTCAAAGCCATTAATAGATCACTAACCTCATCACTGGCACAAATGTGTTGGGTTTGATGGGACCATAAATCACAGCAATTGTTTCTTAAGTACTTTGGAGATAGCATTACAACTGCTACAGCATAATTCCTACTGCTGGTGGACATGCTTTTTCAAGTGTTGGGTCTAATCTATGTTACTTTACCTGACGTGGAGGAGGCACAGTCATCAATGTGCCGTGGTGACACTATTCTTGCTTCCTGCAGACCTTCCCTGGCCAGCGGTGCTACCAGCACTCTGCATCACACCACCATTCACCTGCTTAACCACATCTGTGTTGCCTCCCTTTCCACATGCCTTTACTTGTCTCTGATTTTCCCCATTTCTTCATTTGGTGGTTGCTCTGGATACTGTTCACTGTTCCCTTTGCTTGCTGCTACACCGTCCCACTGTGGGAGAAGGGAAGGCACTCCAGCCAGTCCCTCACTCACAGCAGCCACATCCAAACTGCAGGATGGGAGACGTGCAGGCACTGCCAAGCTGTTTCCATCCTGAGAGGACTCAACCAGTCATGCAGAGGGAAGGAAAGTGAAAAATCAGAAACAGAATTTCACCCTATTTTTAACATCACATTTAACGTAACATTAAGCTTTGTGCTGAAGGACTTAGTCAAGGAGTTACCAGGGAGCCTCATCTCAGAGGAGCCTGTTAAGTTTATGGTGGTCCAGCTTCAGGGACATTTAACGAGCACCATGATATTCAGCTTGGATTTCACTTGCACTTCAACACTCGGTCTGCAACCTTCTCCTTTCCCCACTAGAAGGGGCTAAGAACCAGATACCGGCGAACAGAAACAAGGGAGTTTCATTATTGACAAGTTGAAAGCAATCCTCATTACATGAAACAACTTGAACACTTCCTCTGTATGTTAGGCTCCGTGCTAGCCCAATCTAGAAGAGATTCGGTGTCCTTACAGAGCAAGATCTCTCTGCTTGGAGAGCAAGCATTTATTTGCCTTTCTTAACCCTATGGTGAGGTGCTTTGGGAAGGATTACAGTATTGAAATGTTGTAATGCTATTGCATAACTTAGCACAGCTCACTTGAAACACATTCTTCAGCCTTCGACACCCCATTTTCAAACACTGGGTGACAGTTGGGTGCAGGAAAGTAAAACAAGGCACCACCTCTTCTAGATGAAGGTGGAAGGGTTTACAATTTCAGGTCAGGAAAGGGAGTAGCAAAGATGTGATGATATACGGAATAACAGGAGGGAGTGAGGGCAAGATAGGGTGCTTTGCTCATAGGAGATGCAGTGGTATATTTAAAGAAACAAAAGTAATGAATTTAAGAACTAATGCAAGGCAACACCTGATTAGTAAAGGTCACACAGTTGCTCCTGGCAATCCCCACAGCAGGGTACCTGGCTAAAGCAGGCCTCACCCTGCTTACCCACCTACTACAAGGACAAGGACTGCAAGGCCATCAGCGAAGCCCACCTGCAGAGCCCTGCAGTGCTCAGACCTCCCCTGGAGGGGGGCAAAGTTAAACCTGCAGCTCCAGCACATGTAAGCGCATCATTGAATTACCTGTGAAGACTCATTAGCAAATACACAGCAAGGTCAAAAACATTTTGAAGTTATGTAGTTGTCTTCTTGCTCTGCTTAGCCAGCACCACATAGTGATGCAACTGAGAAGTAAGCACGCAAAATACAGTCTTACAATAAGGCATTATCAGATTCTTGTTTGTTTCTAAGCCCAGCCTGAGAAACCAGACATCTCCACACTCCCTCCTAGGTTCAACTCACTCCTTTTAAGCCCTCCTTCCAAGCCAGTTGGTTACAGCAGGTGCAGCAAGGTGAGCACAACAACATCCACCCCCACTCCACCCCCAAAATGCACTGACCCTTTCCTGGCCAGCATGGGCTTTTTGCATCCCAGGGCATTTCACTCACTTAGGACAAGAGGGTGAAAAATCACCTCCTCACCTTTCTTAGTGGAAAATAAACCCAGTGGCTAGTCAGGACTGCCCTGCTCCCAGCTGTGCTTTGGAAGCTACAAGGAGAAGGCACCAAGAGGTTATGTCTTTCCAGCAGACAGCTCTTGGCTTGTCCTTATCAGAGGTACAACCAACTTTTATGCCACTCCAAAGAGACAAGGCAATCTCCTTCTGCCAAGAGAGGAGCTGGGTCACAGAGCTGGAGGAGGCTGCTGTTTGCTTTGCTTTTGCCTATAGCCAGCTCTACTTTTCTGTCATTAGCTGTGGGGCAGAGAAGATGACACAATCCATGACCAATGCCACTCCTCTACCAAGACCTCCTTTCCAATGCTACAGTAAGCTTTCTCCTGGGGAATTAACTTTGATAACACTCTCTACAAGGGGGTTTTCCCCTGTATGATAACACTGACCCTGTGTTGGGCTGTAGATGTCAGGGCCCTAGTGGGCCTTAATGGCCCTGACCAGCCTCACCTGGGGCTTCCACTCACACCCCCCTGCCCATTGGCACAGGGGCTCTATTTAAACTCAACCCTGGGCACTTAGTCTTGGTTTATGTCCCATTCTGGTTGGTACTGCTGAATGTGGTCTGTGGACTTGTTTCTTAGCTTGATTTTGGCTCTGCCTTATTACTATGAGCTTGCCTGATGATCTGGGTTCTTGATTAGTGTTGACTGCTGTCTCTCAGCCTGCCTGACTCAGGTATTGTGGTATGAGCACTGACTGGTGAGACCCCTGCCCTACTGGTCCTGGGATCCCCTTGGCTCCTAGTTTCTTGTCCCTTTAAGAGCAGCAGGTATTTGCTATTGATAGAGAAGTGAGGGACAACTCAGTCCCTGTGCTTCTCCCTGTGCTTCTCCCTGTGCTTCTCCCTGTGCTTCTCCCTGTGCTTCTCCCTGTGCTTGAAGCTGTTGGCCTCTACCCTCAGTCTGTCTGTTGATGAAGACCCTGGGGCTTTACCATGACTATGGGCTGTGTATGAATGATGCTGATAGGTAGGATGGCTATAGACCAGGTAGAAACAGCAAGGTTTTCCTGGTTTTGCTCATTTCACAACTGCACTTTAATTGTTTATCCTGAAATTTACCCTCATAGATGAGGATTGTAAAGGAAGGAGTTTGTTTTGGGAGGGGGGAAGGATATGTGCAATTAAATCACTAATAATAAAAGACTTTTTGGTTTTGAGCAGATACACAACAGGCAGAAGGACTATGGGTGGATTATCAAGGTTTGGGAAGAGAATTTAGTGCACTTTTCATATTAATGCGATAAGACCTACATTTGCTTCTTCATTCTGTAGACTCATCCAGGGTTTACTATTAATCTGCAGCTATAAAACAAGATAGCTGGCTTTTCTCTTTGCTTTTCAGTATGCTTTCAACTCTCTTTGTTCTTCCTGTGGGAGCTAATCTTTTGTTCATTAGAACACCTGTAATCACTGCAAATTCTTTGATTTAAGCAGACCATATGTAGGGATTAGTGTTGATTTCACTTTTTATTTATTAGCAGTAATGGTTGCTTTTTAGTATTGTAATCCTGAGGCAATGCACCATGTAAGACTCCTTGGTCCTACACATGCTTGTTCAGGCAATGAAGTGTTAGTGTCACCAGGAGCTGCTCCTTTCCTGACATTCTATTGGTATCCGTGGCTGCATCCCATCTGGAGCACTGCAGCTGTTGCCCACTATCCACCATGCAGAGCCTGGTGTACTGGAGGGGTTTCCCCAAAACTCTGTGTGCTGCAATTAGCATTTTAATGTTTAAAACTCCATACAACTAAATGCAAGCCATAGTATCTCCTGATTTGTACCTACATTTTCTTTGTGGCTACTCTGATGTTCTCCCTTGTTTTATTACCAGTACATATTAGTCACATTTCTTGTGATGCCAAAACATCATTCTAAAATATTGCTGGAGTTGAAGATGAACATCATCATGCTAATGGCAGAGATTATGTGCTTAAAATCCACAATTCATTATGCTCTACCATCCCAGCATGCCCTGTCTTTGGGAAGGGATCTTCACAGCAGTTATTCCTGCTTCCTCACTCAGTGGGAATATACTGGTGTAATTCAGTGCTCTCTGCAGTCTCTGTCCTCCTGCAGTGGGTGGTATCTGAATTTTGGAATAATCTAACATGAGTGTAGTCTGCTTTTCCCGCACAATAGGTGATTTCATTCATCTGAAAAACAACCCCTGAACAACAACCATTTAAACTACATTAAACAGCATTTCTTCCTTTCATTGACTCCTCTGGCTTTACAATTGTCTCTGAGGTTCATAAGCTTAAGGAAACATCTCATTCCTGCAAGGCTCTCAATCTCTGGGGCATGATTTAACAAAACAGTTTTGATGGTGGATGTATTTAAGTAGGGAAATTATGGAATTGTATGTATGAAGGAGGTAATCTTGGGGCTGCTTGCATGCATAAAATGTTCTGATGCATACAATGGGAAGCAACATTAGCGTGTTATTCCTTCCCCTGTACGGCTGGAGCCTGGGCAGGTGAATGACCTTCCCTGCTCAAATGCAACCTGACCTGCCCAGCCAGGCCATTGGCAGGCAGGAGGGGAGGACAATGCAATCAAGAAGCTGGGCAATTATTTTTGGAAACTTGCTGTTTACAGATCAGAAAAGCAGTTAAGGTGACAACACACCTGTTGGAAGAGCTTTGGGAACTGTACAGCACTCCCTTTCAGGCACTACCAAAGGGTTATGAAACAGCAAATTTGTTGCCCTTTAATAGTCCAGGGACTGGGACATGCGTTTAGCATGTAGGGGAACAGGACTCAGATACTTCCCTTTCTCCAGCTTCTGGTAGAGGAACCAGCCTCTGAGATTCCCCCCATCACTCTACGTGATGGCCCAGCACAGGACCCACATAGATGTCCACATGTACCCTTTCTGTACTGTGCCACTTTCTTGCTCCCCTCTACCCACCTTCCCTGTCTATTGGTGAGAACAAAAGTGGGGAGTAAATTAAGCCATACAGTTTACATTACTGTCTGCACCGTGGTCTAGACCACACAAAGGATGATGTTGAAAAAGATTAATTTGCTGAAGTTAATTAGTACTAGGAGGGGGAAGGTATTAGTAACAGTTTTATTTTCAGTTTATTTCCAGGCATCCAAAATAACTATGCAAAAAAGGCAAATTAATCAGCAAAGCGCCCATGCTGCAGCCAAGCTGCACACACCCATGGTGGGGGATTGTTACAGATGGCTGAGCCTGGAAACACTGCATAGCAACCAGAATTATGTGAATTATTAGGGAAAAATTAAAGAAAAACCGGAAAAGAAGGAACAGAAGAAGCCAGAGAATGACTGGAACTGTAGCTGCAGGGGGTTAGAAATCAGCGAAGTAATAGGAGTGAAGTTTACCCAGACAAGTTTGCATGTACCTGCCAACAGCTTCTACGGATGCAGCGACCCTGGTGTGCTTTGACATGGGGTCACAAATGGACAGGACATGGGGCAGAGGGCTGCAGCAGGAGGGGACAGCCCTGGTTGCTCCTTTGCACAGCTGCTTGCTCCACAAGAGTGAAAAGCAGTGGGCAGAGAAGGTTTTTTCCACTGATACACCAGTGGAAGACCACCAGGCAGAGGATGTGTTTCTGAATGTGGGTGCTGTGCTCTCAGCTTTCCTGGGAGATGAGCTGGAGGCAGGGACTCTGGCTCTCAGGGTGCTTTGATGTTATCAGGAGATCTGTGCACCTCTCAGGGCTTTGCAGGAGAAGAGCAGAGCTCTTCAGCTCTTTCAGGGTGAAGATATATTCCACAGCACACAGACTTGTTTTTCTTAGTCATCTTTCATTTTCTTAGTCATATTCAACTAGTCCACACCCTGAGTTTAGAATTGCTTGCATACAGTCTGGGTGCAGAGCTGAGCAGCAATGAATTGCTCCCAGCTGGTGCTTGCATGGGAAGGAGACTGCTGAATTCCCAAGAGAGGTTTGGGACACAAGTGCTCCCAGCAGTTCCCCACCATCAAGCAATCTGAGATGGGATGAGGGGCCCTGAGCAGAACTTGCAGACCTGGATACTGTAACTGTGGCGGAAGCACAGGGTGAAGTCAGAGTGTCCTTCCAGAAAACACAGCTCAGGGATGAGGATGCTGCATCTGATATTTACATGGGGAAGAGGGGAGCCACAGCCCTCCCTCTAGCAAACCCCCCCTCAGCTGGCTGCAAATCCCTTCTGGGGATTATTTCTAACTGAGCAAACTCCCACCATCAGGTACTGTTTCCTGAGGAAGGGAGACAGAAGCTGTGGAGTATGATAGCATCTGCAGGGTGACACATTCTCCTACATGCACAGGGTGAGGGGTACAACTCCACTGGCTACAAAAAACCACGTGTTACCAAAGTCTCGGTAAAGGTTCAGCCGGTGAGGACCGAGAGAGAAAAGCAGCGTTGGGAATAGGAGCAAAAGCTTCTCTCTCAAAGTGTGGGGAGCCTCTGCAGCCAGTCCAGCAAGCCAAATGGTTTTGTGAACTTGCCTGGCTGTAAGAAAGCTAGTCTTCCTCCTCCTCTCCCATTTTGCAAGGCTCTTGGGAGAGTGATGCTGATCGACTCCAGGCAAGGAGGGAACTAGTTCAGAAGAGCTGGAGCTGTGAGACCTCAGCACTCCCTTTTTAGCTGGTTGCCCTTTGTGAAAGGGAGATATGGGGAGTTACATGGTTACATCTGGAGACGCTGCTCTAAAGCAAACACTAAATATTCATCTCCTGGATGGTGGGTAACCGCAGCTGATTTGTAAAACTTCCCACAGCAGGCAATATTGTTCCCTGCAGCTCTCCCTTGGGGATTCGTCTTCCAGGAGATTCTCCCATCGCTCATGGGCAGTTTTCTATAGCCCAGGAGAACATAATGCTAGTTAACCATAACTAGCGGGAGAAGGTTCTGTATCACAAGGAGCTCATCAGGCAGGTAGTGTGGCCTGATGCACCTGTCTGCTACCAAATTGGCTGGGAACAATCCCAGCTAGCATGCTGGGAGAGGCTGGGATGGAGATGATTCAAAATGTCTATGGTGAAATCTTGCCTTTATTATCTTAGTCACTAACATCCCACATATTTCAAGGAGACCAGCATTTTACTCCCACGATCCAAAGACAAAACTAAATAAACCTTGGTATGCACAGCCACAATGCAAAACTCTGCTTTATGGAAAATAGCATCCTAGCCTCAAAAAGTGGCTAAATACGCCTCCCTCTTCCTTCCTGGCTCAAAGCTCTGTATCTGTATTGCTAAAATCTCCTGTGAGTTCTGCTGTCCAAACAGCCTGTAAAAGCCATAAGCATCTCTCATCACTTCCTCCTATCTTTTTAACTTCTCTTTGGGCTAAAGCATTGTTTCCCTCCCAGACTACACTGAAGATTACTGCTCAGACGCTACATTACATGTATTATTACGATAAGCATACAAACATTACATTAAACACAAAACATAGACTGTCAAATAAGGTTATACAGGGAAAATTCTTGTCAGTTCTATCTAATCATACTGTATGTCCAAGAGCTCAAAAGGATTTTTTTTCTCTGAAGACGACTTGAAGCAGAAAAAATCAAGACCAATACCCTCAAAAAAAAAGATATATTAATTCTTCTCAGTGGGGAATGTCAAAATTATCCCTCCAGAATGCCCCTACTTCATAATTAGTTGCATTTTACCACAATTTAACAATCATATTGCAGCAGTTAGATACATACACCTAAGAAATGGCAATTAGGCCTGGAGTAATGTACCACTTTTTAGACGATATTGTTTGCCGGGTTTGAGGTTTGCCATGCAAATGCAACTTGCAGTATTGTTGCAAGTCAAGTGTACTGATAGTCTCTGAATGATATACACTTACATGTAAATGCTCAGTACTAAAATTGGTACTTGTATAGTTTGTTGTTCCTTTTTGCCCAGAAGTGGTAAAAACGTGTCTTTCTCAGAAAGCTCTTCCATTACAGAGTGAGGTGTGTGTTACAGACAATACGCTGGGCTTTCAGCTTGAATGATAATGAAGAGCTTCACATCACCCATTTATTACCATTTTCAGTCATTACTGGGCATCTGAATTGCTCCTAACCCCAGCTCCAGAAGCAGAGAGGACATTCAGATATTTTTCTGGTTATCATTTACCAATGCTGGTTTTAGAATAAGGGTAAGGACCTGCATCCCAACATTTATCTGCATCCCAAAAGGAATAGACTGCTGTGTAAAAATACCCTGCGCTCCTATAAATGCAACTAAATGTTCACAAACAAAGCTCCCTGGAGAGCAAAGCCCATGAGTATCTCTCTGCAGTTGCTAACACAGTGCACCGTGCCCCAGGAGGCAGTGGGATTTTTCTCCTTTGTGGATTGGCACTAGATTGAATTCCTAAAAATTCAGTGATTTTCCCTTCCCCTTCTGCCCTGTCTTCAAGCGCTTCTGATTTGTTCATGCAAAGAAATTTATGAAACTTCTTTCTTGCTATATTCCCTCCCCGCTGACTAGGGCCACAAGGCGCCTGGAAGAAAGAAGAGACACTGTTGTCTGCATGACGGGGCGAGTGGAAGAGGGAGGGGAAGAGCCCTCGAGCCAGTGCTGCCATCCTGACTCGCTATTTTGAGTTCAGCAGCAGAACCAGCACTTTATGAAGTCACCCACGACAGCGGGGATCAGGGTCTGCTGCCATTAACATCATGTGCCGAGGCCCACCTGTGTTTCCAAGGTATGTGGGCTTGGTGGTGCTCAGTGTTTCAGTAAGCTGCCCTGAAACGACCCTGTCCTGGAGCCGCAGAGGCCATTTGGGGTCAGGGCAGCACAAAGAGAGGTGTTGCCAGCTTTCGGGTGAAAAAGCGTGAACTGTTTCATGGGAGCGGGAAACTTACGGCAAGTGTCTTGGGTAAATCCCAGCACAAGCCTCCTGCAGCCTGTCCCTCTTCACGGCTTTACACTATCTCACTTCAGCTGATGATTTTTCCTGTGTCAAAAGCTGTTGAATACTGTATGCTGCCAGGGCAGCTTCAGGGCTTCTTCCTAAGTGTGGCTGAATTTAAGTCAGAGTAAAGTGGTCTGTGTTCAGACTTTACAGTGGTCCAGGTCCAAATGTCTTGGTGATTGCAGTAGTGCCATGCACACGTGGCTCCTTGGAGCTGATATCTGCAGAGCTTTGAGAGCTGTACCCACCACCACTGTCAAGCTAAAGATTAGGATTACCAAATACTGAAGAAGCTACATATGACAAACATCATGTAGCTGTTACTAAGACCCGTGATGGAATCCCTCGGTGATAAAACAACTCCTGAATCCAAAATGTACATGTTTACACACATCTACAGTGCCTGTAATCATTATAGCTCGCCTTCACCAATTTGCTTATTGTTTCCCCATGCATCAAAACTGTCACACACAGACACTTGACCCAATTAACTCCTGTAGAGAGAAGTCATGAAGAGAACAGATATATAACCGGCACTTAAGGCCTGATAATCTCTCTTAAAAAAAGAGAAAACCCAAACCAAACACCTCCCTCCCCTTAAAAACCAGTTTTCTGGTTTTCTTAGTTTTCTTAAAACCATACTTTTTCCTGGTTTTGTTTAGTCTTTGTTTTTTAAAGCTGCTGATGTTACAAGTAATCCTTAAGATCCTTGTTGCTGGAAAACATTAGGAGGAATTTGTTTGTATTCCCAGTGTGTGTCTTGCAGGCATTTCACAGCATGCTGTGTATAATCTTTTCTTGCTTCCTCCTGTATGAAGAGTTTTCTTTGCTGATTGAGTGGCTGTTTCCTATAGTAACAAAACAGCTAAAAAAGGAAAACCCTTGTTAAACCACAAAAACTAGCAAGGGATTTTGCGTAGTGCCTGAAATGAACTTTTAACTCATTCCCAGTTATAGAAATGAGTTTAGTCAGAAAACCATGTCTCATTGCCGTAATGCCACTTTCTGCATACTTACTATTCCCTACTTTTTTCATGTTCTCCCTTGTATATTCTGTGTGCATTGTTTATCTGTGCACTTCCACTCCCCCAAAGGCACCTTCCCAATTGCTGGATCATGGCTGCATCCCCCTGGGTAATACACAGCCCATACCTCACAGGACGCATCAATAACCCCACTTTACAGTGATTTGGGAGAGAGGAGAGGTATGAATATCTGCTTGAAGCTGCTAGATGCCTGTGAGAAGCTGAGCATAAAGCTCTCAGCAAGACTCTGCCCAGTACTAGCTACCGTGCAGCATTACTGCGGTGTGGTCAGGATTCAGGTGTCATGCTACTGGAAAGCAAGAGGTTTATGCCAGTGTGCGAACCTCTACTTCACTGAACTCTACTTCAGTGATCACTTTGTATTATTTAACTTTCCCGTTGACTTTTAGCTTGCGAACGCGGATGTGCTGTCATTCAGAAGCTCAGGCAGAATTATGTGCTCTTGGCATCGGACTGAGTGTCTGAATGGAGGGTTTTGGCACTAGCCTGTTTGGAAGAAAGCTGTTTGCCTGCTCATGTTCTCATTAGTATCTGAGCTGATGAACTACATTCTTCTGCATTTCTATGTTCCTAGATATAGATCTGGCTTCTCTCTTCAGTCTGGGCTAAATTCTCAGCCAAACCATTGCTCGGGGGGAGCTGGCTGGTGAGCATGTGTCTGCACTGCTGAATTCATGCAAACACTTGGAGAGCCTGAGGTGCACTGTCTGCCTGATGGCAAGTCCTGCAGACCCTGTGAGTGTCCAGAAGAGTCAGCATAGGTGGCCACGACACAGTCCTTGATGCTTTCAAGAGTGAACTGCTTCTACTGATGTACAGTAGCAGAACAATGCACAATAGTAGCTGGGCCTCTGCCAAAATGTAGGTCTCTCCCTAGCCCCTCCTCATAAATACCTTAGCTGGGTTTAGCTTGTGTTGCTGTGTTAGCTCCAGCCCAGAGAAAAACCTGCCCCAGAAACCATGCCATCACTCTTCTTCTATCACTCTTTTCCCTCCCCGCAAATAACAACCCTTGAACTCCTTTTGCAGTAGGTAATGTCGGCCTGCTGCCACTGTCCCTCACTCCGTCTCTATCTGGGAAGCAGAGAAGTTTTATCTGCTGCAAGAAACTTCTCTTTGCACTTTGCTTGGCCTTTTCTGCTGGAAGGAAAACCCAATGCTCTCTCCAGGCACAGGAGCAGGCTTAGCTCTCAGAAGAGGTGGCCACTGCATTCCTTGGAGTAACTTACACCTCTGCTGCACTCTATGCATTGCCTCTTCACACTCCATTCATGAGTTGGTCTCCCTCACCTTACCCACTGTCACTCAAAAATAGCAAAGGACACCAGGCAGAATTTGATTGAATGAACAAATTTTGTCTGCACTTTTACATTTTATTTCTCCATCCAGTTGTTGGATGTTTTTGCTCTATGTATGTGCACAGAAATGGCTCTTTCTAAGCATACCAGCCCCAGCTGATTGCTTATTAATTTGAGCTTTGGGCTATTTTGCTTTCTTTCCTCTCCTCGCAAGAAGATGCTGGTCTGGTGTGATGATCCTGGTGTGCCACCTAGTGATTGTACTATTCCCTTGTCATGCATCATTTATCATGGGCACTGAGTGCACATATTTTGGCCCCATTTGCCCACGGTCACCTGGATTGCAGGTAACCTGGGGCAATGCCTGCAGCCCCTCAGTCTGTCCAGGCAGGGAGGATCCCGCTGCACTGCTTTCCCTTCCTTACTCCCACTTTCTGTCTCTTTTCTCCCATCTTTCTACTGTAGTATCTGCCTTCTCAGATGTAGGCAAGAAACAGGAGCAGACAATTTGCTGATGTCTGGCTGCCAGCTTGCAGGTCACCCGTGGCCATAGTCTAATCCATCAAGCAATATTTTTTCACAGCATATGAAAATTTAGCATTATATACATGGCAAGCAAGTGCTGTTGGGGAGTCCTATACAGTGTTAAAAGCCCCTGTGGCATGAAGGATATCATTGCAAATATTAGCTGCCATGGTACTGCATCACACCTCATAAAACAACTTCTGAACTATTTGGGCAGATCAAGCTGGAAGAGCGATAGATGGTACCAAGGCTGGAGCTGAGGCTTTCCTGGGAGAGCTTCGTGTCCGCTGCTCGCTCCCCAGGTACTCACGGGCACTGCAGGAGACCAGCAGGGTGGAAGGGAGGAAAGCACTCCGCAGAGGAGTGCGTCACAGTCGAACTGGTGTGCAGGCAGACTGACCTCCACTGCACTCCTGGAAAATGTCCTCTGTTCCCAGGTGCAGCTCCCCAGACGTCTGACCTCCCGCCTGGTTTCTGCAGTCCCTTGGGGCAAGGGAGTTGTAAAGAAACACCCTTCAGTTTACAAGCACCTTAGCAGGGCGAGTTCAGACCCTCCCAAAAGTTCAGTTCCTGGCATTGTACCCTTCCCTAGATGCTGCCAGGGAATCCAGCTGGGTGCTGTGTGTAGTTGCAGCAGCAGTGTGATACACACAAATGCTGAGAAGGGACTGAACTCTATTGCTGGACTTACTACTCACCTGTTACGAGTCATGCAGCAAAATTATGCTGCAGAGGTTGGTAGCTGCTAAGTCAGTAACTACAGTCTCAGCTACCCTACAACTGAAACAATTGCAAATAGAAATATGGTGATGAGCAAACTGACTGCCACAAACAGATGGGGCAATTAATAAAAGGTGAAGTGTAGGAAGTCAATAAACTTTGTCAGTGTAGATCTGTGTTGGAGGTCAAGGTAAGCAATTAACTCTCCTGAAAGCCTGAAGGGTTCTTCCTCTCATTATAGGGCGGTGAGGAGTCTCTCTGAATGTTGCGAGCGTCCTGATCACAAACCTTTTTCTCATTCTCAGAGCAAAGGTCTGTTCAGGCAGGCAGGTGAAGCTGCTGCCTGGAGGCTGGGTCTGGGGCTCTCTGCCTTTGCCAGCAGCTGTGAGCAGGTGAGGCGTCCCAGCCACATTCTTCCATTCTTAGCTGTACTTGAGGCTTCCTCTGGAAACACAGCTTGTGCCTCCCCAGATTCTCTTACCAGTGCCGTTCCTCCTTCAATTCTACAATTAATTGTCCTTCAGTCTAGAAGCTCATTAGAGCCTGGTGAAGTGGTTTTATCCTCTCCTTATAAATTGCTGATCTTACCACGGTATTGCAAGGTGATCTGGGATATGGCAGCAATGGAGAGACGTGGTTACTTTGTTAAAGGGAGTTCAAGCTTTGATTCAGCCTTAAGTCATCGTTACAGTTGACCATCGTATGCGAGTATGTTGTCTTTCTGGCTGGGGAGCCCATGGAGGTGAACATGCAGAGATAACCTTCCCCTCCTTGCACACCACAGCCCTCTTTCTCTGCCACCTCTCAGCCACAAAATCCCACAGGACAAGAGGTGCAAGCTTACTGCTGGCCTCCTGGTTTTATTGCTCTGCAATCCACAGCAATGTTTTTTTTTTCTCTTCAATTGCACTATTAAAGCAAAGTGTTGGTGTGAGGATTGGGGCTCACTCCAGTGTTCAGGGGGATTTCTGCAGCAGGATTCTCGCTGCTGCAGTCGTTATCCTGCAGTTAATCAAAACTTCACAGGCAAATATTGTAAGTGTGGTAGCAGAATCTGTACCTGTCCAAACACTGCCTGGGGCAGAGGTTTATTCAGTTGCAGTGTAAGAAAGGGGGTTAATGTGGACACTGGGGGGCAGGAAGCATCTCAGCTGGGAATGGTGCCAGCACTTACAAAGCCTTTCCCTGAGAGGGAGGACCCTGTTTCCTCTTATTTACTTGTATTTATTCTTTTAAGAGAAGAGCTTCTGCCAGTACCTCGGCAATTACTAGAGGACTGCAGCGCAAGCTGGGGTTTCGTTGCTTTTAAAGAGAAGCCAAATTAAAGGAGAGCTCATGCTGTCTTAGCCCTGCAAAGCGAGCCAGTAGGACTCTCACCTGCCCTGTGGGGAACAAGGGTGTTAGACTGAGTCCTTCCCAAATATCTCCTGAGGCTTTGAAATGCAGGGGCTGGAGGCCTGAGCACTTCAGGCAGCTTGTATAGGAGGCTGCAGCAGAGCTGCTGGGGGGTAGCTGCAAGCTGTCCTATTCTGACAACGTACCAGGCTCTTGCAATGAAGCAGCAGGCTCCAAGGCTCCTTACCTGCTCAGGTGAGCCTGGGAACTGAACCCCACTTTCTCTGAGAAGTGACCCTATCTCCAGTGCACCATAGATGTGGCAGGAACTGGAAACCTTAATTTTGCTCTTAGCCCTTTGAACTTGGGTGATGAGATGGGAGTGCTAACCTCTGCAACCTCCTCCTGAACAGCTCTGTGGCTGGCCTAGAGGCTGCCAGCTGCCTTGCAGGGGGAGAAGAAGGTCCAGCTGTGGATGTGCTGTTCATCCCTGTATAATAATGCTGCAGGCAGGTCTGATACCTTTGATCCTCCAACCAGCCATGGGTGCATGGGTGAGAAGTGTACCCTTTTAGGTCTTCCTCCCTCTCAGAAATGGTAACCTTGCTGAGAGTGCATAGATCTTCTCCATGGGTAACTTAATATGCCAGGGGCAAGGGACAGTGCAGAATAACAACTTATTACCACTGTAAAAGCACACAGTGCCCCCCAAAGAGCTGGGCTACTTCCACCATGGAGCCAACAGACAAGGGAAAAAAATCCCAGAGGAATGGAAGACTTTGCGTGGGGAAAGCAAACAGGGATGGGGCTACGCAATGCTGAAGGGTTTCTCTGCACACAGACTCTCTTTCATTGCATGCAAGCGCATAGCTTCTCCTGTGGGGTGTCACATGAAAGGACTGGGGAGAGGATGGACTCCCGCAGCTGGGAGGAAGGGTGGGGATGTGGGAAGAGGAGCTTGCCCTAGAGGCCCAGGGGAGCCTGAGAAATCCTTCAGTCCAGCCTCCACTTCCTGCTGTGGGGCATGGCCCAGGGCGGAGGTGGAGGTGGGTGTTTGGCACCGCTCTGGGGTTTGGCTTCTGCTGCCAAAAACGGTCCCCGTTTAACTGGGAAGAAATAGGATGATGTTCCTGTCTTGCAGATAAGAAGAGGAGAAACCACTCTGGAGAGGGAGCGAAGGCAGGCGTGCTTGTCACCTAAGCTCATCTTCAAGCTGCCCTCTCACCAAAACACCCCGCTGTCTACCTGGAAGTTAAGTTAAGCAGGTGAACAATGCACAAGTGAACATTCAGCCTTGACGTGAGAAAGGCAGAAAAAGACACAGCTGGCGACAGTCCCTGCCGTGCCCGTTGGGGCTGGAGGACGGGATGGCAGCATGCCCGTCGCTATGCCGCTGTCGGGGCAG
>NW_009206907.1:0-250 GCF_000690835.1 Fulmarus glacialis | reverse complement strand
GCGCCAGCCTGGAAAAAGCAGGATAAATAGCCTCGCCTCTCTCCCAGGAAAACACCCCTTCGCCTACGAGTCGCCGCAGCCGCGGTGCTCTGGACTGGGCTAAGGGGGCGCAATGGCGGCGCCCGCAGCGAACTACAACTCCCAGCCTCCTCCGCGGCGCGGCCTTCGACATGCGCATGCGCAGAAGGCTCACCCCAGGTGAACTCCGTTTCCCGGGAGGCCGAGCGCGAGGCCCTTGCCACATCCTCCC
>NW_009206906.1:0-6063 GCF_000690835.1 Fulmarus glacialis | reverse complement strand
GGGGGGGGCACCACAAAGGCGCGGACGGTCCCTGCGTGGGTGCCAGCCGCGACCGAGCGGGACTTGCCCTAAAAGTTGAGAGCGGGTCCGCTTACACGGGGGGATTGGGTTCAGTGCCGGCTGCCCACCCTCGCGTTTTAAACCCGGGCTCAGTTTTGGAGGACTCCTCTAAAGAGTGGCGAATTAACTTAGCAATAATCGTATAATACATGGACTTGCGGTTAAATTAGTGTGCTTAGTTAAGGATTCCGCTTTACATACACTTGGCTCCGCTGTGTTCGTCTGTTACACGTGCAGCAAGTAGTTCGGCAAGGAGCCCGACCGACGGCACCCACGGGCGGGTGCATAAAGTGCTCCAAGATCTGCACCTACGTTTGTCTTGTGAGAACAGGTTCTAAGACCTATAATGTATTATTCGGTGTTAAATAAAGCAAAATTGCCTTTGTAATATGCATGTACAACAGGTAGTTAGAAATCGCATGAAAAAGTAGGTAACAATCTGTATAAAGTAGCTGCTGATACAAAAAATTGTAAGTATAGCGATACTGCGGGACCCTAAGACTACCAGAGGGTCTCATTTCTAGAACACCAATTCACATCTACTCTAAATTGATGCTCAGCAAATACTGGGACCATCTGATTGCAATAGCAGGGTCAGAGTGCAGGTTTTGAACAGCCTCCAGGTTCCAAAGCGTGGCTCATCTCTGAAGTGACATCCTTTACCCCCCCTCCACACCCCCCCAAGAAAGGGAACATCAAAGAGTACCTAAACCCCGGGTCGGGGGCTGATGGCTTTGACAGTGCTCCTCTGGTTTGCTTTTCCAATTTTTTGAGATGGACATTGAGAATAAACATGTTTCTACCTTCAGTACGGTACTTGTTCACTGTTTTCTCTCCTGGGCCAGCAAAAATCGGGAGTGCTCTGATCTAACCAGTACAAATCTCAGAAGTAAATTTCCAACTGTCTTTCCATGGCTTTTATTCTCAGATCAGTTAAACGGAGACTGAAACTTTTCTTAAAATAGGGCATTTTTCTTTACTATTCCTGTCTGCTTTTACCAGCAGAAACATATTCACATAGCATCCAGTTACCCTTTGCATACCTAACCAATCCCATTCTAGGTACTATATGAAACGTATTAAATATTATGCAAAAGATAAAACATTAAAATTCAACTTTGCAGGCCTCGCCGGTCACCTCTTTGGAAGATCCATATTTTAATGAATCATGACAAGTGGATAAAGGCAGGAGAGGATAGAGTTCTAATTTAGGATTTAAAGCAGTGAGCTGCTCCTTCTGCATCTGCCAGTAACTGTTTGCAGAATCTTGAAAAATCATGTAATCTTTCTCTAACATCTCCCTATTTGCAGATGATTGAACTTTATTATTATATAGAAGTGTTATATAGGCTATATATATTGAAGTGTGGATTCCAGATGTCTATTACAGCAACTGCATTATTAATCCATAATCCCAAGAAGATGTATGCATATGTTGACCTTTCAGCCAAGATTACTCAATGTTAAAATTAAATGCATGTGTACATCTGTAGGATTGAGGGCAGAGTACTTGTACAAGATAAATGGATGTTCCTAGAGAATCATCAGACAAAAAACACATAATCCATCCATTCTACAAAAGTCCACCAAAAAAGTCAGAACAGAGACATAAAAGAAAATCAACTCATTTTTCAAAATCTTTTTTTTTTTGGACATGAACAATCTGAGAGTCTTGGTGTATCAAGCAAACCCACCGAAGACTGCATTAATCACATACACCTAGAAACACCAGAGCACATTATTGAAGTATGGAAGTAAATATGTTTCAGAAATACCACAATTTTAATGTGTAGATCTCCAAAAATAGAAAACACGTTTTTAACCTTGTTTTAAGACAAATTATTCTTATTGAACTACAATTCATTTTACCATTGAAATAATATTGTAATTAGTGTATTAATAACAAAAAACCTGTCTCAAAAGAACTGGAAAAAAAAAGGGGAGCGGTAGGATGTGGATGATGAGAATATCCACAGCTGCATTAGATAGGATAAAAACATTTAGAAGCAATATTAAACCCGCGTGCTTCAGGACACAGGTTAAGTGCTGGCAGATGAGGGTTAGGGCTTGTTTCCCCCCCGAGCAGGTCATGCCGCAGGTTTCCAGCAGTGCCTGGAGCTGGGCCCCGTCAGGCAGCGCTTGGTATGGGACAGCCCAGGGCTGCCGCAAGGCTGGGTTTCTTCACAGTCAAAAATACGGGAAAAAATACTTCAGGTGTTAATACCGTGAAAAGGGAGTGGTGATTATTGAGAAAGGGGCTAGTCTGAACTGTATTTAAAAAAAAACAAACCAAAAAACTTCTGCTGGATGTTAATGTAACTTAAATTATTTAAGATCTAATCATGACAGTGTGCTGGATCCTGACCTTGTTAGCTTGAAACTAGGAGCTGTGATTTAATTAAACTTGTACTGCAGGGCTCCTGCTAAAATAAGAACTATAGTGCTGTGATTGGGAAGGCTGTATGAAGAAATGGGTTAATTTCACCCCTGCTGAGCTTTCATACATAGTTATTTCCCATTGGATAGAATGGACTGAAATAATCTTAAAATTTTTTAAAAATATCTTTCATCACATAAGACCTACCATTCTATACATTACCTTGGGTTAAGATGGAAGACTAGATATTTAACCATTTCGTTGTTTTATGAAGGAAGCTAAAAATGATTATACAGTTTTTCTAGACATGACGGATCAATATCTTTCCTCTGCAGAAATTCCACCAACTAAACTTTAAGCTCTACTTCAGATGAGATTTGCAGAGATGCTTGCCTTAACCTCCTCACTGCTTGGGACTGCTGACAAACCTTTATTTGCCTTTTGCAACTGCCACTTCTAATGTGTTGTTTTTAATGCATAATTTCCATTTTGTGGTAACCTGATTTGGTTTTGGTACAATAACGGGAACAAATGGAAATGATGATTTGCATGTGAAGCTGGAAATATGTTTAAGAAAAACTGCTATGCAGAGGATAGCACCTTTGCATGCTCAGTACCGTATCACGTTAATCATGTGGTACTCAGTGAACCTATTCTTATTCAGTCCTCCTACAGAAAATACAGAAGTACATTTTTAGCAGAAAAAAAATTATGAGTATCCTTGTGACAGTGTACAGATTTCTCAGGTCTTTCTGGAACAAAACTTGGATTTCTGCCACCTGCTCCGATTGTGTTCACGCATAAATGATCCAGAGAATGGGTTGACATTACCTCTAATTAGGGGTAATAACAGCCTGCTGCTGAAAGAGCCTGTTCCCTTTCTCTTGCATGTATGTCCCTCATTTCTCCTGCATTAGGTCTAGCGTTCATGCAGCCACAGGGTAAGTCAGTTCAGTGAGCTGATCCAGCAGAAAACTCACCCATTAAGAAAAAGAAAATATTTTTTTTTCACTAGGTCAATTCACTGAAGCTCTGTAGCCATTTGATGGGTGTAATCTACAGGATGGAGAAGAGAGTGGGGTGAGATGAAGGAAGAGTACAGGACTACACCCTTTTGGTGGCCCTCCGCAATTGCACTGATCAGAGGTAACATCAAATCACAGCTTTGAACTCCAGCATGATTTCAGAACTCCCTGAAGCATTTCGAAGAGTTAATTAGGCATGACTGACTCTTTTTGTTTCAGCTAACTCTAGAGTGGCAGTATAGAGGTGTGTAATAGTGAGTAATTAGAGTTGGAAATAAAAGAATTTATCCTGTTTAGTTTGTACCTCAGAATGGAGCTGTAAAATGGAGCATAAAGGGGAAAAAGGGTACAGTGCTACAGTCCTAATGTTTTAGTTGAAGAAGGCGGCTTGGTCCTTAATTTATATTTCCCTATTTAACAAACTGATTTTTTATTTCTGATAGGAAAGGAAATTATGCTTATTTCAAAGCTACAGTGCTGGGGCTTGGAAGCTTAAAATGACACATGGGTTTGGTTTGGAAAAGTGGATGGGATGAGATCAGATTTCTTTACTGATTCGGTAGATCCTTTTCCGTATTGTTTCCTTGAATGAAATATGAACTCAACAGTACATCAGTGTGCAATATTGTTATATCTTTCAAAGCCCTTCCTGATAAACAGGAATAGGAGTGATGGACAGAAGAATAGAGAAACAGTGAGTTCAAAGAGTCTATTTTAATAGAATTATTTAGAAAGACACTTGAAGTCCTTCTCAGCTGTATGTCTCTTGCAGGTTTTTTTTTAGAGAAATCTGATTTTAGGGAACAGGTCAAGACCTAGGTATTATTTGTGCAGTAGTACTCACTCATGATGTTACAGTTCAACTGTAATTTTGCACAGAAACGAGAAGAAGTAGTGAACAATCTTGGTTATATACATGTACATAAACATTTTTCATAGCTTATGAGCAACAATACAAAATATTTTTAAATGTATGATTCCACAGGAACTAAATGGCAGAGACTTAAATGTTTGCTTGAGATGTGGAGGAAATTTTACATGACACTTTTTTGATGGTTACCGTATCTCCCAAGTAAAATGTGGTAATGAAATCACAATATGGCTGTTACTCATTGCTTTGCAATGCGGTGCTCAGACTTAGCCTAAGGCATCAGTGGGAGACACAGAAAATGCTGATTGTGGTGATGAGGTCTTCTGGGATATTTTTTAAGAATTAAAGCACACTGAACAAAGAGTAGTGAAGCTACTTATGCTAACTTATGCTGGACTTTCACTCAGATGGATCCTATACAGTAGTACTGTCACCCATAAAAGAGAAAGAAGGTGGCAAACACTCCATGGAGTCATTTATATAACAGCAAAGACTTTTATGGAAAGACTGTAAGTCAAACTCATTCTTCTACAGAGGTGGTTTAATGCCCCTGCAGATAAAAATCTAACCAAAAGTTGTTTATAACAAGAAGGCGACTCCATTTATTTCCTGAGAAGGGAATGAGATCAAAATCTTCGTGGTAAGAAACGGTAGTTTCAGGGAATGCCTCTGAAGACTTCAAATGGTTAAGATTTTTTTTCTTGTAAGCTTCGACTATGTCTTTTTTAAAAGAATGTCATGTAAATGAAAAGCATTAAGTGACCTATGTTGGTTTAGATTGTCATCACATTTACTGTGCATAAGTAAGTGAACGGCCTTGCAAATCAGAGAAAGGTGTGAAGAGAAGAACAAAGCACAAACGTTAAAGACAATGTGCCGCATTTTTCCTACTTGTTAATGAGATGGAAAATTTCAACGCAATAGAAAATCACCAGTGCGTTTGATTTCTAATGGAACTAGCATTGCAGTGATTCAGCTCATGTGACCATCCATGTGCCTGTAAATAGTAAAACTATCCTTGTCCAGTATTATTTCTATTGTTAAAATCGTATTTTTCTTACTAGAAATCGATAGCAACAGGTTTGTTTCTTACATGTCCCTTAATTCTCCAGACCCACAAGTTTGACGTGGCACAAGCACTGTATTAAGTCTCACCTTTTCAGAAATCATCTTCATAACTGTGCCATATATTTGCTATGGAGTTCTGCTATATGCCTCATTTCCCGCTCTGTAAAACACAGAAAAAATAAATTATGGTTTAAAGGGTTTGCATGAACGTGGCAATAAAAAAATCTTTCAACACTGGCACACGTATCTGTTGAAATGTTCTGCTTAATCGACTTTATCAACTGCTTGCTGATAAACGAGTTTACCAGGAGCTCTGGGCGTACAAAATGGTTATGAAAACCTTAACTATGTGACAAGCGGTCAGGTGTATCAATTTTAATTGGAAGCGAGGGTGGGTGCTCTGACTGGTTTAGATCCACAGGACAGCTGTAGATTAAATGCTTAAGCTTTTTAGGAGGGGAGGCTAAAGAAGGAAGTGGTTGCGAAATGGCTTTGTGGTTGTGTTTTGAGGGAAGGCAGCGAGGAGTGGAGACGGAGCAGTGGGACACCCCATCCCTTTCTGCCCCGAGCGGAGGGGCACCCACCGCCGGACAGAGGTGTGCAAAACCGGCTGTGAAACTACAGATTCCCGTCACCTACGCTCCAACCTGAGACCGCTCACC
>NW_009206905.1:9666-13251 GCF_000690835.1 Fulmarus glacialis | reverse complement strand
CTCCCGTTGCTCAGCATATACTAGTAGCAGGGTTGGGAAGTGCCTGTTGACCCTCTCAGCACTCTTAGGACTTTGGGAAAGTTTGCAGGGTGTGAAGTTTTTCCAGGTTTCTTTGAACCCACCGTTGTTTTTCTGGCAAGGGTGTTATTACGCAACCGTACGCTGTTTTGCTCAGAGAGAGAAGATGCTGCCTCGAGTGTAACAAAAGGGCTTGTCTGGAAGAATTTTTTCCTCTGTTTCTAGGACAACAAGAGACATGAGAAAGAAAAGATGCTGCAGCATCCCAGGAAAGCCGAATCGGGGCTCAGCACCGCAGAGCCACTGCAGCTGACTGCCAGCGTACCACAGACCGCTCCCCGCCACTCCCACCCGCAGCCCTGCTTGGGTTAGGGCTTGCAGGAAGGAGAGACCTTGGTCTGGTTGGAAGACCTTGGTCTGGTGGGAAGACCTTGGTCTGCTGGGAAGACCTTGGTCTGGTTGGAAGACCTTGGTCTGCTGGGAAGACCTTGCTCTGGTTAGAAGACCTTGGTCTGCTGGGAAGACCTTGCTCTGGTGGGAAGACCAGCCGTTCTCCTTCAAGGGCAGGCCTCCTGGCCTCTGAAACTTGCTTTATCTCCTGTCCTGCTTTATTCAACGAAGTATTCATTCTGCTTCTGCAGCAAGCCTGCAAAAGTTGCTGAGCACTTGTCTTCTGTGGCTGCAATAGGAATGGGGATGCTCGACAGCAGCCTGCAGGATTGCAGCCCTAGACCGTGAACTTTTCGGCTACGTTGGTCTTATGTATTTGGATTGCACCTCGCAGGCATACAGCACTTTTCCGAAAACACTAACAGCAGCTGCAATGTCTGCGTGTGCCTGCCTGCTTCCCACACCTACGGTGGTGGGAGCGGTGAAGCGAGATGACCTGCAAAGGGTCTCGTGAAAAGTGGTGCCCAGGAAACTCACGGTGCGGACGAATGGGAGCCAAGTGGAAAGGCAGCTTTGTAAAAACCCACGACGGAGTCAGAGCCAGAAACCTCAGGTCCCCTACATCCTCCAGAAACTTGTGTTTTTCTTTGCCAGAACGGCTCTTGCAAAAGGTCCAAACCAGCAAAATCTACCTTCAAAGTGGAAGTGAGTAACTCAAAATGCGGAGCAGGGCTCTCGCTTACCCCTTTTGCAATAAAAAGTAGAAAAAAAGGGATGTAATTAGGTTGGAGCTCCTGCGTTCCCATCCAGCGTCCCCAGGGGAGAGTATGGCTGGGTCGTTACAGCTTCATCGCCGTTCCCCACTTAACACTTAACGACACCGGGAACAGGGGAGGGAGAAACAGCCGAAACAAGGGTGGATGGAAGTGAAGAGAGAGAAAATGGATGGGAGAAACAGAAACGGGAAAGGGCAACGGTGTCGGGAGGAGAAAGGATGCCCAGGGCACATCCCGCAAGCTTTTATTTCTCGTCCAGGTGCTGGGTAGGATTCTCAAGATCTGCCTTTCACCTAGGAAATAGCCCCATTAATTATGGCTGTTGAGTATGGGAATGCAACAGCTCTTTGCCATTCTGCTGCTGGCGGAGCCTGTGACCCGAGCCGTCCGGGTTTCCCAAGCATTTAGCAGCGTGGTCATGCTAATTTAGTTCGGGTTTTTCAAAGGCTTGCCGGGAAAAGTCCTCTCCTTCCCAGAGGCATTGAAAGTTTTGACCTCCTTGACCCTCCCTTTTACTAGGAGGTTCAAAAGCAGCGTTGCAGCTGTTAAAGTTTTTCTTCACGCCTCGGTGATTCTCTGATGGGGGACCAAGCTGGTGTTTATCTAGGCTTGACCTCTCGTCTTTGAGCCCGGAGATGTCTCTTTCTTGCAGTGCTACAGGCAGGGCAATGCTGGAAACCTCCCTGCCCTGCCATTCATCCCCTCCCTGCACGCAAACGCACCGGTACCCGTGACTAATCCATCCCCCACCGGGAGCTGGGGTTCCCGGCACTGATCCCATTTGTCCATCAAGCTGCAGATTCATTTACATTTAATCCACCGTGACTTGTCTATGAAACACGACCCTCCTCCCGCTCCGATGCTGGCATCCACTGGGCTTCCAAAAGTCAACTGTTGGTTTCTAAAAAAAAAACAAAACAAAACCTCAAACCCTCCTACCAGGCTACCGCTGGCCTTGCACGGACCTTGGGTGTCTCATCCTCCTCTCCGCTGCCAAGGCTCATTATTTTCAGAGGACATCCTCCCCTTAGTTTACATCTTTGTCACACACCGCATCCACGGTGCCAGACTGCCCCTTCCTCAAGGACCAAGATCCATCGAAGCACTTGAGCACAGGTTTAACTTCCAGAATCTTGCTTTGGGCCGGCACTATGTGTGTCACATCCCCAAGCTAAGAGATCGGAGATGGGTGGCCTGATTCCTTACTCTTGTATCCTGTTACTCCCAGCAACCTGATTTCTAAGCCTGGACAGGGATCGGTGCCTTCTGCTTTGCACAAGTCCCACCGGCTCATCCCGGTGCCGGAGCGTTAGGTTAGGATGCCAAATGAGGTGTGAGGAGGCGGGAGAGGCAAAGTTTCTGAACTGCCAGTCCCTAAAGCTGTGGGATTAACCACATACACACCAACAGATTAGGGTCATTAACGTAGTCATTAAAAAAGGGAGAGTCCTCCTGCGAATAATGGCAGGTGCTTCACGCTGGCAGGTGCCTGGTCCCGCTGGTGGAGGCTTAAAGGTGGTGAGATGGTGGTGAGCACCTTTGTTGCAGACATCTCCAACCTTTTTACACCTTTCCTGCCGCCTGAAAACAGTGGTAAGCACAGAAACGTGCGTGGCTGAGGGTCTGAATTACCCCGGATTATGTCCCCAACACCCACGCTGTAGAGCCCTCTGCAGAAAAGTGCTTGTGGTAGAAGCTGGGGCAGGGACCTGCTCCCTGGGCTCCTGCATCCCTGCTCGGTTTTTATCTCCTTAGGTGAGCTCAGCTTCCCTAGCTGCAAAATGGGGATAATGTTTACTTTGCTTGCAGGGGTGTGGAGGAATAATTAATTGATGTTTATGAAGCGCTTTCAGATCCCTGAACAAGAGGGGGGAGATAAGCAGCGAGGATTCATGAGGTAAGTGCAAAGCGTTATGATGAATTATTGCGATTCAAAGGTAAATTATTGTTATTGCTGCCTAATAAGCAGATACAGCCATTAGCCTCAGACAATCTGATTTCTAACTGTTAGCTTTTTTTTTCCTCCTTCTTCTCAACAAGAGTGTGGTTTCACCCCCGCTACTCACACCCAGATGACTATAATAACCTGATAAATCCTATGGGGCTGACCCATCTGGCCCGGCTTCTGGTGGGAAGGAGAAGCGCGGTGCAGCCAGCCCCGGTGCTAGCGCGGGTGAGACCTGCAGCAGGGCAGCTTCAACGTGCGCCGCTGCCATGAGCTTCTCACCTGCGATGGCATCTGGGGGAGGCAGAAGACTCTTCCTTTACAACGGGGAGCATCCCCAGAAGCCGACCCCCGTCCAGCTTCAACCAGCAAACTCGCTGGGTGAGCTTCTTCAAAGCCTGTGGCAGGTCAGGAGGTGCGAGCGCCCGGGTGGAATCCCACTGCTCATGGTCACCA
>NW_009206905.1:328-9635 GCF_000690835.1 Fulmarus glacialis | reverse complement strand
CGGGCGGGCTGGGGGACATGCCTGCCCCTAGCCCAGCCTCTGCTTAGGAAGACTTAAACCCCCGGTGAGACCTTGCCCTGGCGACGAGAGCGTGGGGGCAACGCCACAGCAAAAGGCATGCGGGAGCTCGGACCCACTCTAAGCTGGGCTGAAAACAGCAGTTTTGGCCATCTCTGCCTTGAAACCGAAGCAAACGTGACCTGTTCTAAACCAGCATGAGTAATGTGAATCCTGGGCTGGCGTAAGCAGGTTTTTCCAGTTCTCGCTGCAGCCTTTCCGCCTCCTTCCCTGCCTGGGCTCCCAGTTTCGCACTGGGAGGGCACCTGAGCCTGGGGAGGAGCACGGCTTCCACCCTTCAGGACACCTTTTCCTGCTCTCTACCCGTGCCGTTCCCATTGGTCCCAAATTGCTTTTCCAACACCGTGCCTCGGAAGCCAGCTGCCAGCCTGCGCCCTCGGAAACCCCCAAGTTACACACAGCCAGCCCCGCATCCCCAGCCCCACAGTCCTCTCGCACCACCAAAACCAGAGGTCCTCTCCCACGGCCTCACTCTGCTGCGGTTGCTGGTGCTGGGCGTCAGAGCACAGCACAGTCCTGCACCAGCTCTGTGCCTTGGCAGGACCCGAGTGGGGACCTTGGGCAGAAACGAGGAGGGTCCCGAGCCCGAATTGCTTTGGGTATGGACGCGGACATCCAAGACCACCTCTAGCCACAAACCTGCAAAGGACAGGCAAGTTCTCTAGTTTCTAATTGTCCTGTATTATTTTTATACTCAAAAACATCGGGTTTTTTTCCCCCCCAGCTAGGAAGACCAGGGTTATGCATGAAGACCCCAGTTCGGCAAGGTAGTTACACCTGGGTTAGAACCCATCCCTAAAGACTTTAACCCCTGCAGGGCAGCAATAGTTATCCTTAGTTATTTCAAGTCCTAAGTCGGTCCTATATGCACCTGAAACACAGAAAGAATAATGCCTAAACAAAGAGGAGCAGAGATTTTTTTTTTTTCCTCTTTGACAAAATTTTGCAGCTTTTCTTTTAATTTTAAAGATAAATTGTTATTATCCTCAAGGGACTAATTTTTTATTAGCTATTGATTTTACATGAAGATATTATTTGTCAGGATACTTTATTCACTCTCCCCATCCAGGCACTTGAGTAGGTTAGGTAATGTATCTCAGACAACTGGAATTCACTTGGAAAGCCAGAGAGAAAATAGATTTTATTACCTACTATGCCAAGAATAAATAGCACCCGATGCCTACAAAGTACCGCTGTATTCTTAACCCAAGGTTTTCTAGTAACTGCATAAATCATGCAGACAAAGTTGCTTTTCCACTTGTGTGTTAGCAGCACGCCTGAAATAGAAATATCATCCAACAGATGCACATTCAGCGTGTATCTTCCTTTCTATTGGAAAGTCGGTAAATTGGCTTTCGCTTCCATAATGCTGAGCTCTTGGCAATTTCTGAGCGCAGCCGTCCTCAGCACTCGGCAGGCAGCTCTAATAACAGGCGATCTAAGCAAAAAGGAGGATTTAGGCTGCCCTTGCTCACCGAGATTTTCCACCTCTTGATAGTCAAGATTGGCCTTCAGGCTGCGGGTTAGTTAAAGAAGCCGGGGCAGCCCAGCACCGATGAGGCTCTGCAAAGTGCTGCTCACCTCCCGCACCCTGCGTGAACCCGCACAGCCCCAAAACCCACGCAACAGCCCCGGGAAGGACGTGCCATGGCAGATGTTGGCACCTCCAAACGGCTCTCCTGCTTCTCCCACCAAGCACCCCCTCCTTTCCCCACCAGGCATGGGAAACACGCCTGGCTGGCATTCAGAGAAAGTGGAAAACAACTGAACAGCCGGAAACTTTAGACTGGACGAAGCCTGGAGCGCATCGCCCTCAACAAGGGGGAGTTTTGGAAAACACCACCTTTGTGAAACCAGAGAGAGAAGACAATACAGAGCCTGGCATGGGCAATGAAATATGTGTGTACCTAGGACCTCATCCAGCTCTCTTCGGCCACTGTACCTCTTGCCTTTGCATTCAAGGGGCGCTGGATCCCATCCAAAAAAGATGCAGGGGAACAAATGTAGCCCTGGCAACCCCACTGAGGGCAGGGAGGAACAAAGAGGACCCCCCGGGCTGAATTTGTTTCCATTTTTAAACCTTATCTATACCCATCACCCCCATGCATGGAAAGAGGCTTCTCAGCTGTATAGATTTGCATTGCTAGGGGAGTTTGAAGCGATAAAACGCTTGGCCTGCCTATTCAGAAGCAATTAGTGATTCAAAGCAGCCTGAGACATCTTAAAGGGGCCTGGTTTTCCAAGGGACAGGTGTTCTGAGCTGACTTCAGGGGCAAATTGAGATTTTTAGAAAAAAGAAGTCACTGGCTGCCTGAAAATACAGTTCCTTCAAGTCTTAGTAGGGAAAAAAAAAATACCGCACAGAAAATTCCGGTTTAGGCTGGTAAAATCTGGGAGGAGGTGGGGAGAAATGGCTTAATTTACCGTGCTGGTAGAAGTAATGCTTTATCTATTGAACACAAATAATTAATATGTTCCTTTTCCAGGTTAAGGATTTCCCCTCCACCACCACGAGTAACGCAGGCACAGCCATCTCCCACTAACGCTGCCATCCCAGCATCCGTGTCCCAACGCAACATCAGCTCCGAGCCGGAATTTCTCACCCAGATCTCCTACCAAGGGAGGAGGTATTTTTTTAAGCGTTGTTGCTCTTAGACTTTTAAATCCACCCAGGCAAAAGGGCAGCCTGCCGGCCTTTAGTTTGGCTGCGGGGACCAGCGCATCCTTGCTGCCGCCGTTGCAGGGCAAACCCAGGGAAGGGATGAGACCTGCGCCGCAGCCCACGCTGTTACAGTCTCTGGCAGGATGAAAAGCCCTGGAAAGGCGGCCCGGGGAATGGTTAGCTCTCAGGATCCCTGTGGAGAGGCAGGAAAATCCATGCCAAGGGAGAGCTTGCCCGTGCAGAGACATGGGGGCAGGGCAAGCTGGTATACAAATGTCCAATGCAGAGGAGAAAGTGTCTGCCCTCCCCCTGAAGGAGTTGGCCTGTGGTGTCCTCCCCGTGCAGCTCCTTTTCTCCCTCTATAACCAGGGGACATAAATAGGTGCCTGCAACAGGCAACTGGGAGCAAAGTGAGGCTTTTGCTTGATGCTACGGAGGCCCCAGCTCCTCCCTATCCCCACGCTGCCGAGTTATGCTGACACAACTGCTGAATTGCTGGATCCAGGAGAAAAAAGGAAGGAGGAGGAGATCTTTAACTTCCATCCGGAGGCGTCTTCTCCTCCCCGCTGTACTGTGTGCAGCACCTGGGATCCCTGCAAAAGCATCCCAGTCAGCCAAAGTCATTTCCCCTACACGTGCCGTGTTGCTCGGGGGCTGCTGCTGGGGCTTTGCCAGGCAGAGAAGAGCAGGAGAAGACTGTAGGAAAGGGTCGGCTGAGCTAAAAAAAGAGGATTTCTTCAAGAGAGCGCTTGAAAGCTAACAGGGCAGAGGACCACAGCTGGCTGGGGATGCATTTTAAACAGCTTTTTAATCCGAAAGCAGATATATCCATCGCCGTCTTTAACATCTGTCTGGCAAGCGGGATGGATGGGGGCAACAATCTCCCAGGCTGTTACACGCAGACTAGGAGAGAAGCGAGGCAGCAGATAGATTTGGCACCCCTCAGGGGTTTCCAAGGCGAAGCACCCGTTGCGAACGGGTGCTGCTTGGCCCCGGCAAGCGATGGAGGAACACCCAGGTGGTGCAGATATCCCCCCCTCCCCATAGCGCTGCGGGGGTCAAACACTCAGCGGGGAAAAAATACCTCCACTACATGCAGCTCTGCAGGGCTCAAAGAGCATCTCGGGCTGCTCAGCTCCAGAGCTGGTTTTGTGCGATTCAGTACAAGTCTCCAGCTGAGATCAGGGACTGCAACACGCACTCACACACATGCGGGGACATCTCCTACCCCAGAAGCTTTCAGGCTGGAGAAGACTAATAAAAGGAGAGAAAAAAAAAACCTTCTTCCTATTTCCCAAACGGAGAGCAAGTTTCTCAGAGCCAGCTTAAAAGCAAAATAAACAGCACGCAGACATCCGCCTGCATTTTTAGGTACTTGCATGTCTCCACACTACTAGTCCCGGCTGATTTTTGCCCAAAGCATCGAAGGCAGAGGCGCGAATCGCAACCGCTTTCCCTGCTCTCGGGCTGCTAAACCTGCACTTCCCTGCCCGTGCAGAAAACTGCTGCCGTACTTGGCCAAAACAAGGGGCCGGACCTGCAAACCTACCCCAGGTGCTCTTCAGAGGGTGCTACGCCTGCCAGAATAACTTAGATTTAGGGCAAGGTCATAAGTGCGTGTGAAATGCAAGAAGCAGCAGTGAGGAGAGAGCCACAGGCGTTGTGGAAGAGGACCAAGACACCCGGCTGGGCTGATCTCAGAAGATCACGGCATCTGCCGTGTTTCTTGTCGCCCCAACAGTAGCTGGTTACGTGCATATCTCACTTTTCTTAGCGCATACACGTGCACCATCAGGTTTTAATTCCCGCTGTTGCGAACGTGCATTAGAAGCGTGACCCAGAAATGCTGCAAAGGTTCAGAAAGCAAAGCGCACCCACAATTTACTGCTTCAAACCTACACTTCGGGGCTATGATGCTTTTTGAATTGACAAACTGGTGTGGGACCACCACAGAACTAAAAGACCAGAGGTTCCTCCCCAAAATCAGGTGTCAGAGGGGATAAATCAAGTCTAATGGCAGCTAAAGGAAGGACTTTCCTAGATCCTATGGAGCCCTCAAGACCATATAGCAATCCCTTGGAAAAACTCACCAGAGAAGAAGCAAGAGGAGATACAGCAGAACTGGTAGGTCTGGAGGTGGTCCAGGAGACCATCTCCCACCCACTGCCAGCACCCACCCCCCACCCCCTTTCTCCCAAAGGAAATTTCTGGCCACTCCGGTTCACTCGCGTGACAAGTTTTTCCTCCCCTACCTCTGCTCAGGTGTGACCGTGTCAGCCGTTTTTCAGCCAAGAGGATGCTTTGCACTGAAGGGATCCGGAGACAAGCCGTGTAATTAGGAGGTGGGTGCCACCCACCAGTTAACCCTTCCTCCTTCCTCCTTTAGCCTGGGAGATGTATAGCCGGGTTTGTTTACATTGCCCGTACAACTTATACATACCGCTTTCCGTCTACAAAGCACTTCAGCAGGCGCTTTGCGAGCTTCTCCCCAACCCTCGCGTGACAAAGGTTTTGGAATGGGGCTGGAAAGGGAGCGGGGCAAAGGAAAGCGAAACAATTTGCCCAGGGACAAAAAGAGTCGGCGGTAGAGCCAGGATTGACGCTCAGCAGCTCCTGCCTTTGAGTCTCGTGCTCTGATCTTCGCCTCTACCTCACTACCTTCAGCTTCAAAAACGGTGTGGTGAAGCCTGGTGCTCATCTGGTACCGGAGAGCAGGTTTCAAGGGATTTGCTTCAGCTCAGCCCTCCTCTGGTCACAACCACTGGACCGGGTGGTCCTGGACCAACAATTAAACTAAAGAATTTCAAACATCTGGCAGCGATCAGCATGCGTTTCCCGTAACAGCACCACAAAGAGAAGGGAGAGGATCCATCCATGACCTCTCAACCCAGCTGCTATTTCGGGCTGGTTAAAGCAGGCAGTGGTGGCCTGGCAGCCTGTGCTGCCCTCTCCATCACGCCGGCACTACTCTTGGTGCGGAGAACTGCATCAAGGACTGGTCCAGCTGTAGAAAAACCCCAGGGGAGAAAGTGGTTGGTTTTTATTGCCAGACCAGTGCCTCTGCATCAGGCAGTCAGGGAAACGCTCGTGCCAACAAAGGAGAAGGTGGAGGAGCAAGTGCTTGGATCAGGCTGGGGGATGAGAACAGCTTAAACCACTTTTCCCATCTAACCAAAGCAGCAGAGCAGCTCCAGGCATGTCGATGGAGCTACAGCAACCTGGACCAGCACTGTCGTTTGTATCGGCCTGTACCTGGAAATACCTGGTCCGGTTGCCCAAAATTCATAATATCTTGATAATCCTGCCACAGCTTTACCATCGGCTCTCCTGACTTGCTAAACCCTTTAAATCATTGCTGGGGCAAGAGCAGCCCCTCTCCTGGGTGGTCCTGGGCCCACAAACTAATTATTTTCTCCCCATCGCTGGAAAAATCTTGTACTGAAGATTGTTCTGCTGGTTTTGCTGCAATTTTTCTCTCTTACTACACAGTGAGAGGAAAGCTCATTAAAACAGAGAGAAGAGACACACTCCCCATCTTTGTCTCTTAATCACGAGGCAAAATGAAAATGCTCTAGCAGATAACGAGCCACTCGACCAGAGCGTTCCCAGTATCAGACCCACCTGATGAGCTGCTCCCGCGGGTGAGGCGAGAGCAACACTATCAGCCCCTTGGCTCTGCTGGGGGAGCCCCTAAACCTGCCGTTTGCTCTCCTCTGGGCAGTGTGTGTCAAGGCTCTGCCCCCCGCTTTGCTTCCACCCTTCCAGCTGTAAAATAGACGTAATGCATACGGCGTCTTTCCCAAAGCCCTCCAGGACCTGCTGATGAAGACTCCAGAAGCATTAGAGGACTCCAGTGTCTCCATTGCTTTGGGGATTGCTCCTTTCCGGGTAAGGAGAGGGTGGTAATTATAGGAATCGAGCCTCCAACCCTCTCCTCCAGGAGCAGGGAGGGCAAAGCAATTTTGGCTTCTCCACTGATGGCTATGCGGGGCGAACAAACACGGAGTGCCAAGGCTGGAGACCGCGGGCGCTGGGGTGATGCAGCGCTGGAGACAGCCCCAGACGCGAGGGCTAGGTGAGGACTACCAGCTCCGCGTACGCTCAGGCTGAGTAATATCCTGAGGAGCCCAAATGCGCGCGGAGATGGCTGGGACTTGGGAAATCTTGCCCAAGGGCCAACGGGGCTCTAACGAGTGACCGCGCGAGCTCCTGCAGATCCCACATTCATTAAAAGTAAAATTAATGTCTCCCTTTAATAACCTCGTTAATGACGTCTGCTCTCCTAGGAACCAGGATTGCTTGGGGCTCATGTCTACGGAGAAGATCTGAGCTTATGCTGAAGCCTTCTGGTGGGCGAGCTCTTCCAGGGTCGCTCTGCTCCGAGGACTCCCTGGTGTCTAACAGAGGTTGGGTCTACGCCGGGCCTTCGTAGGGGCAGCGAGTGAGTCTGTCTTTCTCTTTCCTCCCCTCAAACCCATCTTTGGGACACTTGTAGGTGTCCCGAAGCAGAGCATCTCTACTCCTCAACAGCGCTTACAGGGTTTGAAGAGAAGGAAGGGGCACAGGCTGGCAGGCGCGCAAGTCTTACCGTGGGTGCCTCTTCTTTAAGAAAACAAGAGGAAAGAAAACAGATCAAGCGTTATTTTTCTTGGTGAGGAGAAGGGATAATTTCCTGGTCATGATTCAGCGCTGTCACACGGAGTCAATGACTGTCCTTTATACGCCTCGCAGCTTTGCCTTTAAAACGCCGCTCATGACAACACACCTCTCCAGGTAAGGTGCAATTACCTGGGAGTTCACTAGCTCATCGCTAGCAATTACCCGACTGCCTTGTGTCCCATCAACGCACCCTAATCACTACATCGTCACTACAGCCCTAAAACTGGTAGCTCCTACTCTCAACAGTAAATACCATCATTAAACATCTGGGAGTGAATTTACTACCAGCCACGGAGTGATTACTTGCTGGGGTCATTGCAAACATGCAAACTGAGCAGAAGGATTGTTATAAAATATGATCCCACTCAAATAAAAGCAGATGTTATTAGCGAGCAAGAGGCAGTGTTTATTCCATAAAACACCAGGAAAGACAAGTTATTTAATGACTATCTGGGAAAGTCCTGCTTCGCTGGGGCTAGCGCTCCCAGTTCATAAACTGCCTCAACAGAACTGTTGGGGAGATACCGAGAGAGCTGAATTTACTCGTGTTTATGACTTGCAAGGTATGGGTATGTTTTCCTCTCTCTTGGGTTTCAGACTGACATTACTGTTCATGGGTTTAATAAAGCCTGAAGAATGTACTTGGCTTAACCCTTCAGGGAAACAAGGCTCAGTTGAACTCACTGGGGCAGGGAGAGCTGTTGGTCCAAGCAGGAGCAGCATCACCCAGTCCCAAGTTGTTGAACTTTAAAAATTGGCTCTAAAACCATGATTGTTGAAAGAAATAATTAAAATACCCAATTCATTTCATTCACCTTTAGGATTCTGAATTTCCAGGTTCATCTAGGTCAAACCTTCTCTAACTACATGGGACAGATGTTTTTCCTCAACTTTTATTTAGACACAAAAAGCATCGTTGATTCTCACAGATCCAGTAAACTGGGTCTTCTAGGCAAAGCCTATACTGCTGTAAGCCCCCCCTAAAATTGCAAGCTTTGCCAACACTGCATGATGCAGGATTTATTTTGTTTTAAACTGACAACTTGTGCCACATATTCCCATTTAAACAGTGAAAAATGATCTATGTAACAGGCATGACCCTTTCCCTCTCTCTAATCCCCCTCTCCAGCCCTAGGACACTGGCTGTGCTAATCTTACACCTCCAGGTCATCCCGGCAAATCCAGGTCAGCAATAACCAGCAGTTTGCTTCCCATCACGACGCTACTTGGTGATCGCACCATTTTGGGGATCCTTTAGCAGAGGAACCCTCGTTGCGTCCTGCTCCCAAAGTCCCTGTGCCTCCGTATGGAAAATGGTCTGGGATGGCTCCTACGCTCCATCACCCCACTCCAGGGACAGATCCAGCTGTGATCTGCCTGGGGGGGGTGGAGGGAAACAGCTGGATGGCTGCAGTCGCTTTGCCAAAGCGTCTGCCCTGTGCCAGGTGTGCTCCCAAGGGATCTCCGGACAAAGCCTCCAAACGCTGTTTCAGGAATAGGGCAAATCAAATATGCCCCCTCAGGCATCCCCCCCCTCCTGCTCCAGCTTTGCTTGACGCGCTGTCAGCAAAACCCTCTCTGCTCATTTCGTGATGTCCCCCTGCCTTTGCCTGCCACCAGGATGCTGAGGAACCGCGCATCTGCTACAAGCGTGAGGCTAGGAGGGATCTCCAAGTCTCCTCCTGCCTTCGGGTCTAGGGGAAAAGCTTGTTCAGGCAGCCCCCAGCCCTGTGCCCCGATAAATAACACAAGCCGCGAGCCAAAATGCCTTGGCGTTGGGAGCCCACTCCGTCCCCCACTTGCGGTACCAAGGCTTTTCTGAGTCCTGGCGCTGCTTTTCAACGCGTGCTGCTGCATCCGCGCAGGACGCCAGCCCTTCTGCCAGCTTGCGACCTGCCGCTGGGCCAC
>NW_009206905.1:0-271 GCF_000690835.1 Fulmarus glacialis | reverse complement strand
CCCCCGCCACTACCGGCTGGCACGTGGTTTCACACGTGCGGCTCTGCCAGTTTTGATGGGTGCAAAATGCGCTGCGCTGAGCCCTGCCTCCCCGTGCAGGCGAGCGTCCTCCCCCTGCCAGCTCCTCGCATCTCTGCTCCCATCTCTCACGTGGGGGAAAAAGCCCTTTCTTTACAGCACGCCCCCCCCAAATGCCCCTCGCTTCCCTGGACACGGCTGAGCCCTGGGGGGCCCTTCCCTCCTCGCCCCCCCGGCTCCAGGCAGGGCGTGC
>NW_009206904.1:404-918 GCF_000690835.1 Fulmarus glacialis | reverse complement strand
TCACCACGGTGTGCTGTGCTGGAGGGAGCCGTCCTGGCCGGGCATCCTGCCTGGCTACTGCAGGGGACGTGTCCTCCCGGACTGCCCCTCTGAGGGGTTGTTTCTTCCTCCCCTCCTCGCTGGCAGTGAGGCTTACTGGGCTGAGCACTGGTCTGCAAGCTCCCCCATCTCCCATCCTCTCTCCTGACCACTCACAGGAGAGTGATGCTCACCCCTCCTCGGTGGTGCTTTTTCGGAAGCCAGGGGTAGGGGGTGTGTTCGCTGCAGCCGCTCCAGCCCCATCTCCCCCCCGTGCCTCCACCTGAGCCTCCTGCCACACTTGCTGACGCTCAGCTGCCCCATCCCAGCTGCATCAGCGGAGGTGGCCGTGGGTTCCCCTCCGTCCTGGGAAGGGGGACTGTGTCTCACCGCTGCTCTCTCCTCCCCTCCCAGATGACGTGCTGACCAAGGATGCCGGCGAGTGCGTGATCTGCCTGGAGGAGCTGCTGCAGGGGGACACGATAACTGGCCCGCC
>NW_009206904.1:0-337 GCF_000690835.1 Fulmarus glacialis | reverse complement strand
GGGTGGCAGGGGGACAGGCAGGGACATCCCAAGGCTCGTCAGCACTGTGGTGACGCATTCTCCTCTCTCCAGCTGTATAGACTCATGGTTTGAAGTGAACAGATCTTGCCCGGAGCATCCTTCTGATTGACCCGCCGGGCGTGCTTGCTGACTTCTCTCTAAGGTGAGCCTGTGGCGGGCGGTTCAAATGTAATTTATCCATGCTGGGTTTGAATCCTGGGCCAGGAGGATGGGATGGGGTGGGATGCTCCTGCTCCTGCTCCTCACCTGGGATCGTCTCTCTCTGCCTTCGCAGGGCACCTTGCTATACCTGCTGTACCTCCTCTCCCTGTCCCCC
>NW_009206903.1:0-19457 GCF_000690835.1 Fulmarus glacialis | reverse complement strand
TGATTCTATGATTCTATGATTCTAATGCACCAACTATAACTTAATTTGAGGTTGAATCATCTATGTAACTTCTATGTGAAAGTAACAGAATTAGAATGAACAATGATCTTATTTTTCAGCAGTAAGGCTGAGATTGAAATCTTTTCTGCTGATGAAAATTCTAAGAACATCATACTACCTACTACAAACCTCAGGCTAGTAGATGAAGTGGAAGAGTTACGACAGTAAAGAAAATATCACTAATATCACCAGTATTTTGCATTGTATAAAATTGTAACATTTAAGCATGCAATGAGTTGCAAGAAATATTTTGGAAGTTTTAAAAAGGAAACATTTTGTTCCCTCACCGTCCTATGACAAAAACAGCATTTTGATGAATTCGCTCTTACCCTATAAATTATTTGGTTGACAATGGAATTAAGTAGCCAATATTATGGGAATCTATATTCTCAACGAAGAAAATCTGCTAACAGTATACTCTATAATAGAATCACAGAATCATAATAGAATCACAGAATCCCAGAATGGTTGAGGTTGAAGGGACCTCTGGAGGTCATCTGGTCCAACTCCCCCTGCTCAGGCAGGGCCACCAGGAGCCAGTTGGATAGGAGTACACATTTACTTGTGTATGAGAACAAATCAATCCAACATAAGGTGTTTAAAGAGATGACATTTAATTGCAATAACAAAAGTTAGGATGCTGTAAAAAATGTAATCTTAGGCATAATATGGATCCATATTAGCAGTGCTAACTGGTCCTTAAGGAGACCAATGAAGCAAGACTGTGTTATAACTCTTCAACCTTTCAAGAACTCTAACCAGTTAATGAGTCATGACTTTCCATTAAATCATATCAGCTATCTTGAATCACAAAGTGTTTTTTTAGCGCTTTGAACACTTTCACAACAAACCAATCTTAAGCTTATGTAATTTCCTGGTAGCATAGCATATCTGTCTCCACATACTAACAGTAATACAATCATTTATCACTTCCTAAATTTAAAGAAAGTCCTGTGGAAAGGAAAGTAACCTATAAAAAGAAATCCTTTCAAAGTCTATGCTCCTTTTTGAGTAAACACAGACATCTGATGGCATTTCTTGCATCTAACATTTTCAGACATTCAAGTCATCATATACCGTTTCACTACTGAACTACCGCTACAACTTATCTTCTATGTTTGGTCCTGTTGTGGTACATTTTCTTCCAATGTCTCTGTCCATATGATTATTCTTACGAGTTACTGTCTGTATCACATATTGTCCGCAGTTCATATAGGAAGGAAACGTCCTATGTTAAACATTCTCAATTCTCAGTGACTTAATTTCACAGGAGATATTTAAAAAAACCCAATCTACTGCACTAGAAGACTCCCCTCCCAAAACATCTTGTTTCCAAATAACACCTTTACCTATAAAATGAGTGAGCTTTATCTACTAATCCTGTACAAGTCAGCTGTTAGATGTCAATTCTGAGCAACAGCAATAATTTAATGCTGCAATTGCATGTGCAGTACTTCAAAGTAAGCACACCCAGCATGGAGGGTCCTGAGTGCAAGAACTGGACCTGGAAGTGCACTTCTTCCCCCAAGTCTTGGCAAACAGTTCCTGTTATTGTATGTGCTCCTGGTAAATACTATTATCTTTTTTTGTTCAGTTTCATAGATTAATTTAAACTGGCAGTCATCTAGCATTCTGAACTGCTCACTTAGAGTCAGATCCAGTAAGATAAAAAATAAGATGTGTGGAGCCACAGCACTTTGATGATGCTATATGTGTTGTTACTTCGCAGGAGTGGTCCAAAGCAAACCTCACGTTCCTTAGCCATAAAATGGCCGTTACTGTTTTATGGGATATGCATACACATTTCTTACTAAACTCACAGCAGAGTTCACAGAGGAAACTGAGTAAGAGATAAATTGAAGTTTATCAAGGACTTCAACATTAACATTGCTATTACGGGTGTAGCAATGTGCAGCAGCCTAATCCCTAAAGTAAAAGATACATGCATTTTCATATGACAATTAAAAGCCTAATGCCATATTAGGAGCTATCAACAAGTTATTCAAGGCCTGTACTGTCATGCTCAATCCCAGAGTAGGATTTTTTTTTTAATAGAATTCTGAGATTCTGCACCTAGTCACGTTGACTAAATCCAAAAATAACATTATTTCTTGCACATGGTTCTGTTAATACACCAGTATCTGTACATCAGGACTTTAGTTTCTATAGATTACAGACTGTTCTTCATGTTGAAGTTTATTAAATCAGTCCAATTTTTGAAATGAGTTTGTGACATGACAAATATTCACTTGAGACAAGGCTGCAATCAGCAAACTCTGTACACTTACTGAAATCAAGTTGATATCCAGACCTCCAGGTGAAAAATCCAGGGCATGGACTGTACTGTTCATGCAAAATTAAAGAAGTATTTTTAAAAATTTGGCAATTTATCTCCATAAATAAAAAATGTTTCATGGCATGATGATAAAAACTGCAAAGAGCTAACCACAGAGAAATGCTAGAGGCCAAAAATCTTTCACAACCAACTGAAAATAAATGAAAATCAGTGTAATGAAAAAAGCATCAGGCAGTTTCACTGTGAGAGAGCCCATGAACTATTTTTAGATAGAAAAACTAAAAACTCAGAGGCAAGGTGGGGGAAGGGATTGATATCTCTATGACATCTTTAAACAAAAAAGCCCCAGTGCAGACACAGATGTATCAGCACGAACATCTTTCTGTAGGTACAACTTTAGTTAAGAGGAAGAATGCAAACTACATTTGTGTTAACATTTTTTTTAACTACAAAGTGTTAAATCACAAAAGCCAGAAAAAAAAACCAAACTGATTTATTACAGTTTGTTTTTTTTTTTTCAGTCTGCTGATAAATGACTTCTGAAGCACATGGCACCACTGCTTCAGCTGGAGAAATTATCTGCGTTTTACAAAGACACTTGAATCCTCTCAGCCCAATCAGCAAAACTGATAAATGATCTTTCAATCTCTAATTTTATACTACAACATATGGGGGCTACAGTCTATCTTCAGCTGCATGCACTATATCCAGTACATTTCACTGAATTCTATGTGGTTGCATATAGCATTGCTGTATATACCCATATTTACTCTGGATTTCTAAGAAACTTCAACTGTATTAATTTTGTAACTGTATTTTTGTTCTAAGACTATTCTGACTAGTATTCTTATCAAAGATCAGTCTTGTTACAGACTTAGATCTGCATCCTCCTTATTGATTTATAGTACTATCTTGTATGCACTTTTGGGGGACTTCTTTCTTCAAAAAAGATGGCCAAGAAAAACCAAGACAACATTACAAAGATTTTAAAAGTCAGCAAGTCTGGCAGGGAGTAAGACACGTGTAAACTCTTGTGAAAGTTCCCCACAGTCCAGCATCACTTAAGGCCCTCTTCAGCTAACATCCAGTAAATTGAACAATCTATGGCAGAATCTGCGTCCAATTTTTTGAACAAAGGCCATGGGGAAGTGTCCAGGTAAATCACTTGTGCTGAATCTAGAAATCTAATAACACAGTAAACTTTGTCTAGCAATTGTGGTATCTATGACAGCATATGTTTTTAGTTTTGCTATCTTACCCAATAAGAAAACTGAAAAATAGTTTTGGCATCCATATCAGATGAAAATAAAAAGGAGTTCTACATAGGAGTATATAGCAAAAGTGAAATTGCTTAGATATTGCAGATGCCGTTGTTTTAATCAGAACAACAGAATTGTTTTCCACAGGACAGGTTAAACCATTAAACTGAAGGTGCAATTTCAGGGTTTGCTTAAGCTAACGGCAGGCTGCCCCCCACCCCAGCAGCACATTCTTGCTCCTTCCCTGCTGTGATTGCTGGAGATCACACGGCCACGGGGATCAGCCACTGGCCTCGCTGACCAGAGAGGCTGATGCTGATGTGGAGGAAGTGAGATGAAGCTGAGAGCAGGAGAGGAGTGCTGTGAAGGTGAACTCCTACTTTACAGCAAGAACAACATTGCTCGGGAAAAAAGGAAAAGAAACAGTTCGCTTCATCCAACATTGTCTTACCAATTCAACTGGTACAATGCTGCCACATTAAGTGCTCTACTGTCGAGGGAACACGCTACAGATCAAAGAGTTCAGATTTGCTACAGTCAGTGGCATAATTAAAATAGTTTTTCTGCTCTCTGTTCCCTCATAGTCTGCTTTCAATGTAAGTAATATACATTTTTATATACACTCTTCCCCTCTGCCACCTCTCTGTCATTACTTTTGCTTTCCCAATTCTTTCCGCATAGTAAATTGCACGTTAAATTATAGGATGATTCAAGCCCAATATAGCAATTAAAATCCATTAATGCCTCAATTTTAAATTTTATAAAAAGATCTTGGCATATTTCTTGTAAATTGTCAGGTAGAAACAAGCCCAAATATGCAGAAAAAGACATTCACATGTGTTCATTCTTTAAAAGAAGCATTGTCCTATCATTTTTCATGGTAAGAGGCCCCAGTTTTCTCCTTAGTTATGAAATGAAATAATTGCTGTTTACATGGTAGGTACAGCTCCAATTTGTTCTTTCAACAGCAATCCCTCTATTATCCTTCTTTTTAACTTATAAAATGCCCTAAGTTTTCAGTTTCTGGAAATAAACACAAAGTACACAATTTCAGTACCTTTCAAACAGAATCGGAAAAAGAAAGATTGTATCACTGCAGCTTCTGATCCACTACTTTGAAAGACCTAAGAAAGCATCAGGATTTGTACTAAATTCAGGCTCCCACACTCAGGAAGCAAATTCCAGAGACAAGGCCCTTTTCTTGAAAATACCCTGCAACCAAAATACCAGACATTTCAGTCTTAGCATTGTTGGCTCCAATAGCTCAAATAACCTCAAATAAATACGCGATATAGGAAGGGAGAGGTGGTTTCTTATATAACTATCTAATATTTTAATAGACCAAAGGCTAGCAGGACTTTGTATAAGCACAGATAAAAGCTGGCTTCTAATGGCGAGCACAGAAACTGCTTCGCTTGATGCCAGCTGTGCTCTAGGAAATGCACTTCCCTATGCATTTTTTTCGATTAAAAAGGTTAGTATTAAAAACAAACAAAAAACCCACATAAATATTCTTTCATCATCGGTTTCTGTTTTTAGCAGAAAGAATCCTCCAGCCTGGAATACACTGACAGAAGCGGGAACAGTATTTCTGCATCCAGTAACTAGACATCACAAGGAGGTGAAACATTTTCTCCGAAATATGGCCCATGCCACAGCCACAGCTCTCCTGGCAGCAGTGAGTGACAACATTGCTGATGGAGCTCAGTAGGCCAAATACAGTCAAAATCCAAGCTCTTGTGCAGTATCTTACACCAAAAGGGGAATAATTACTAAAAAAGTCATTGAGAGTAATCCCAACTGCTGTAACTCTGAGATCATTTAACAGCCAGCTACGATAATCTCCTCAGTAAATTAATGTCAAGCCAAACAAACTACAAAATAAGAGAGCCACAACTGTGCCATTAAAATTTGCTAATCATAAACATCCATTTCAAAAACATTCTGAAACTCAGCCGAAATCAGCTTACTATCTCCTTTATTGGCGCTTTCAGAGGAGAAAAAAAATGGCCCATGAGCAACCCAGAAAAGTGAGAATGAGGAACAACTGACATCTGATGCATCTTTAGAGAAGGACAGTGAAATTATTTCATCATAGTGCTCTTTACTCTAAGGCAACTAAAGAACAAAGATTAGCCTAAAAGGCCTCATGTCCAGAAGTACTGAATACTGCTGGCAGGTCTAAAGGAGTTGCTATCAACACAGAGCCCTGCGCTGCTTTTGTCAGCAAGCTCTATGCCAAACTGGAATACACGGCATAGGCAGTACGTGTTAAACTTCAGAAAACTCCACAATGTATTTACTGAAATAAAATTAAAACATTATACAATTACTACTATTATGACTATATAATTAGATTGTCTGCATAAGGGTATTTTACTGTGAATTTCTTTGGGATTCAAAGGCTCAGTTATGCTACTTTACTCAGGAATAACTTCTATTAAAGTCCACGTAAGAACTGCAATAAAAGTAACTCACAGTATTTTAATTTAAAAATCACTCCTTAATCCTGAAAATATTATTAGAATTAAATTAATATTTAATAGTAATTTACATGGAGCATAAGAAAAGCTATCCATCTCCTATCACAAGACAAAATACATACAGAACTCCCTCACAAAAAGAGATAAAGATACGAGAGATAACTAAACCCCAACATAAATAGACATAATCGATTTCCCAAGCTGACACTGCATTGTAAATTACTTACAACGTATAAATAGGTGCAACACTACTCCAGGTCCATTGAAAAAAACCAAAATGGCATCACACAAGAAAAATGGCACAGCATAGCTTTCTATTACCCACACTACGACTGAATGAATGAAATGCAAGAGGAGATGTGCCAAGTTACTTGATACTTGCTAGTCAGCTTAATCAGATACTCTCAGTTTCCTGCAGGATGGATAACAAACACTGCTCTGCTGCTTACTGCATACCACGTCTACTAAAATATTTTCTGAGGCAGAATGATCCTAAAAACCTCTGTGCATCTAACAACACAAGGGGTCTGGAACCCACAATGTGACATAATGTAAGAGAAGGAGATTTAAATAAAAATAATAAATTACAAGATATTGTACATGGATAACTGAGATGAAGTAAATTACAAGGTTATGATGACAGGTATCTGAGTCACTGACTATCCTTCATTGTAACCCTACCATGTCAAAACCTGACTTTGTGCTCCTGACTGCCCTCTGCCCTTATTTTTAAAAACCGACTCACAAGTTCAGAAGAGTATCAAAAATACTTTAAACAAATAATTAAAAAAAAAAATCTTGTCTGAAGTGTTATCTCAACAACAGAAAGCTATTATATATTCAACACATTTGATAAAAAAGTAAACTCTATTCTTAATTATGACATACATTTCTCTGTGAAGAAAGGTTAAAAAAGCATGAGCAAGACTATTGCCACGAAGAACTAAGATTTAACGGAAATTCTGCAATGCTTGAATGTTATTGAAAATACTTCTAACCCTTTTTTTGTTCAGGAAGATATATGTAAGAAGTACTATTTACTTCCACAGCAAGCTGACTGAAAAACTTATCTTGTACATTATTAACATCAATAACATGATATTAATTTTCAGCCTAACTATAGTCATACATTAGCACTGTTATGCATTTTATTAATAATCATCTCAGTTGCTTCATCCAGCTAGAGTTTTCATCCATTAGATACGCATATTTTTAGGGGAAACTGGAAAGATTTTCTCCTTAGTTTTTCTTTAATGAGGATACACAGAAGAAAACAACAAGGAGGGAGAGGAACGTGAGAAGCAAGAGACCATTAAAGCCAAACCACCTGCTTTCCAGGTTTACCCTCTACTGAAATTCTTTATCCCCTGCCCAAGTTACACTGAAAATGAAGAAAAACTAGCCATTTTTGTCTCAAAGAGTCATCCTCCCTCCAAAAAGCTGAACAGATAAAATATAGGAAAAAACATCTGTTCGATTTCTCTCCCACTCCATAAAGACAGTAAAAAAAAAAAAAAAGTATTGTGTCTTTCTCGAGTATTTTCCTTGCAAACGCTGAATGAAGGCTTTGCTAAGCCACAGCTATCAGCCATGACGTGAATTCCCCATTTTCACTGCCTTCACTAATAAACCGTTTTTAAAAGAAGAAAATAAAACACAGACATTAGTATTCAGGCCTACTAATAAAAGCTAGGAAAAAAGCTTTACATTTTTCAACCTCAACATCACCTGTCAGACCCCTTCCAAAAACACCGAATTCTTAGAAATCAATCCATTCGTATCATGAATTTTCCCTCAAAGTAATATGAATTTTAAATAATTCACCCTTTTCCAATTTCTAGCTCCTCTCACTCCATTGATTTCTTACAGTTTCAGAATAAAGTAAGTCAGCTTGCAATATGCATTTCACTGCACACAAAGCACTACTTAGCTTCTTATTCCTAAAGGAAAATTGTTCCGCATTTTTTGTTATTGCCTTGATTATCTCTCTTCTATAGTCTCATGTTTCCCTCTCATTCCCACCCACTGAAAAAAACCTGTAAAAATCTGAAAAATGAAAAACGGATTTTAAAAAAAAAAAGTTTTCTTACTGACAAACTTTCCAAATGTTTTTAGTAAAGACATGTATGGGTGGTACCTAGTTTTACCTGTTCCTTTTCTTGATAATACTGGGAAGGCCCTAATAAAAATAGAGCACTCTCTGCATCAAATAATTTCTTCAATAGTTAATGTCCAAGGTATTTAAAAAAAGACAGCAATTACTTTGTTTAACTTTGCAGAATTACACAAGCATAAGAATTCAGCATTTACATATATACCTCAGAAAATTACCTCAGAAAAACTAAGAATCTATCTAGTAATCTAGAATATTTAGGTCCTATTTCTTTAATCATTCTCCTCTCCCAAAGATCACTTTTTTTGTGTCTGGGTGCCTCCAACCCCTCTTTTCTCCCTCTCCCCTGGCCTCACGCTACCCCACAGCCCCTCTTTGCTCTGCCCAGGATCCAAGCAAAGGGGAAGACCAAGGTCTGGGTGTATTTTTTCCTAGGCAAGCTGGAGCCAGACCTCTTGCTACAGAGAACACCCAACCTGAAGACACGGGAATACCGTGGCTTCCCTCATCATCACAGGAACGTGCTGTACAGAAACCACAGTCCCATGACCCAGAGCACATCTCAACAAAGGAGCTCTGAAATGATCCTCTCTCTCTCCACTGTGAATGGGGAACTTGAAACTACATTCCTAACTGTTTCTTGCCATTTCCTTGTCCCCGTGCAAACTTAAACCCATCCAATGGCATTGTGCCTTACTCTCTTTCACCTTCTTTTTGATTCTTCATGCAGCCTCTGTCTTTCATCCCACCCTGTGTCAGAATAGGATGCTGCCTAGTTTCAGCTCTACACTGAGTACCCACCATTCTGTTGCTGCTCAAAGGCAAGATGCCAATTCCACTGGAGAAAAAAAAGAATCATGAAAATACAGCATTTAAGGAGATGGTGACTCTCTCTTTTTAATCCTGCCAGCAGTAATGAGAGAGAGGACAGCCAATTTCACTGAGGGAAGATTAGTGTAACACTTCTTGTCACACCATGAAAGTTGTTTCCTTTGTTTTATAAATATTTAAGTATAAACAGTAGAGTTTTCAGTATCAGAATCACGATTTGAGAAAAAGATATTCTCAACTAACTTTCTACCTAGATACTTCCAGATTCCAGAAGAAAAACACACCTGAATCGAAATGCTTCCCGAAGAAGAAACTGTTACAGATGAAAATGCCTGAAACAGACATATTGTCTTTCTGTGGCATCCTTTGGCTACACTGCACAGTGTTTCAGTTCATTAGTAGCATTTAGTCTGAGCTCTGTCTTTTGAAGACTTAGGATGAAAGTAGTATCTTACTTACTTTGTGTCTCTCACAAGAGGTGCACTTCCCAGTTTAAAACAGATTTTTTCCCCTCCACAAGATGTTTGTCTCAAAGAAAAGCTTTGTGCCAGATCAAACCCTGTGAAATACGATACAATGACTTAGTTTATTTAATGGAATTTTAAAAATGGAGGTAAATACTGACTTTTAGCATGCTTGATGACTTTCTAGAGCACAGACTGACAAGCTATTTTGAAAACCAATACTTTAAGTCAGAGAAACTTCAAATATTATTTATCGACAGAGAAAGTATCAGTGCAACATTCACTCAGTAGATGACTCTGCAACCTGAGAAACGCATTTGTTATTTCTTTTTATCCTCTGAACTGATAAGAACGAAGGATGTTTGGGAAAAACAATGGAAATGAGTGTGGCTTTCCAAGAACACCACGTTCTGATTTTAACCCCAACTTCCTAAAAACAACAGCAGCTTTTGGAGCATGGGGGTGGCATTCTGTACTGTCCTTTCAGTTTTAAAGCCAGCTTCAGTTAGACCATGATTACATTCACTACTAGCCAATTAATTTAGATATCCATATCAACACAGTCATTTACCTGAAACACTGTCTCTGTTGATTTGTTTGAGATGATGGAGAACTGTTTTCATTAAAGGACACACGGCACCTTCAAGAGAATACAGTTTAGTATCTCTTATAAAATTCTATCAAACAAAAATGAATCAGAACAAACCATCATGACAGTGATAGTAATATTAACAGGAATGTTTCTTTTTGTTTCTTTAGAATATAAAAACCAGCAATAAACCAAATTACAAAATCTAAATAAGACCAATGATATTTCAGATTTCATACTACACTTCTAATAATATAAGCAGATACAAACTTTATCACATTTTAATTCAAATGTTTATGATTAAATCTCACATGAACAATTTAACCAGAAGAAAACCAGTAAATTCTTACAAAGCTCTTTCCATCTACAATATTCTATAAAGCAATAACACCTGTTCTAAGTTTTTTCGTATTTCTGGCTATATTATTAGAAAATCTCTTTTTCCCCCACTAATGAACATGAAACAATAAAGCATAAATGTTTGATTATCATGACAATAATCTATTGGTACTTCAGTGAACAGTAATTTCAAAATGTGGATTAATAAGGATATAATCATACCATATAATAAACAATGTAAGCAATACTTATATTTTGAAAAAAAAAAAAAGGTTGAAAATTAAACAGCTTTACAAGGGATTAAGTCTGAACCAAAGCATTTAGGTAAACAAGCAGAATGTTCTAAAATCTGGACACAGTAAATTCTAAGGTTAAATCTAACTGAACACCTAGATCAAACACTGTATTATTAATATGCACTATCTTACTTGCATAAAGTCCTTTCTTCTCTTTTTTTTATATATACAGGAATACACACTTTTAAGAAGCAAATACAGAGAAATGTCACTTTTGTGCATGGGTCAGAAATAGGGCTTGCTCTTTAACAAACTTTGCAATAGCCCGGCTAAACCGTAATAAAACTATCAAACGGAAGATGACAAGCAGGATTTGGCGCATGCACTTATCAAGGACAGAGCTCCACGTTGAGCTGACGCAACTAAAAAGATGGCCAAGGTATATCTGAAGCTGCTGAACAGTGAAGGTTGAGGGGCTTTCTGAACTGTCAGTTCAATGAAAAAAGTAAGGAGGAATGTCCTACCATTAACCTGGAAATAATCTATATTTAAAGATTTCCAAAAGCATCCAGACTGAAAGCTGGCATTCAAAAGAGCTATATTTGTAATCTTAAAGCATGTGACATTTGTCATTTATTCTGTAGTAATGTAGAAAGCATGCTATCCTTCAAAAGTCTTAAATTCTATTAAATGTGCTACAGTATTTGATCTGGATTAAGAATGGCTATTGCAAATAACCAGTAAAAGTGAAACTAAATCATATAATACAGATATAAAGACACCTCCTGACAACATGGTTAATGAAAGCTGTGTCAATTGTTTAAAGAACAGACCGGGTGGAAGACATTTTTTCGTAAGATTCATCAAGTTCCATCTCCTTTACGTCTAAATTGCAATCTACAGTTACAAGTAACATCATAAACATTAATTTATTTCTAAGGCTCTAGGAGAATGTATTCTTTCTTTCCTTCATATATATACATAAATACGTGTATATACATGCATTTACCTATACAGATAGATAGATATAAATTTCATAACAAATGAGATTAAACATACGCATTAAAAACACTGTAAATTCCCTTTCCCCAGAAAAGACGCAGAACTGTAAAGAATATTCATGTTGAAATCTCTGAAAATGAAATGAAATCTTTCACCATTCTTGGTTTGCAGGGAGTTTTATGTAATGTGAAAAGCATTCACTGGAATTACATACTAACATAGCAATTTCAATACACCATTTGGTATACACACATACACTATGGGACAGGAACAGGCTCACCTTAGATACCCTTTAATCTACAAAACTCAGCCTTCAATCACTTATACAGATCATTAAACTACAGACTTTTATCTATAGCCACTCTAAAACAATGAATGTAGTTATGGTAGATTTACACAAGTATAGGTATAAGAAATACGTTGGCATAAAGGAAGCCTGTTATGGCTGAAGCCGCAATAGCACGTCAACACATACACTGACAAACATTTTTCTTAAATCTATGTGTTTTCTAACCAAGGGGGTTTTTTTAATATATATATAAAGGCTACAGGGCAGATTCCCTTTTTGGTTAAATTACTTTACAGTATTTATAGTAAGAGCAGCCAGTTATTACTTGTTGCTGATTTTACCTTGAACTGCTGTAGTAAGCTCTAGAGAACCTGGGACACAACTGTGCTTTTTTTTTCAGCATTAACTTACATGAGGGCTGAGTAGCGAAAGACTACGGAGTTTTAGCTTATTCCCCCCAGCCACTTTCTTCTCAGTCCAAATAAAGACTCAAGCCTTAATTTCTGTGTTATCCAGATAATAGCAACGATTCCTCACATGCCACAGACGGGACTGTGGACCTATTTTTATCAGTTGCGTAACAGTCAAGCATAGACAGGCACAGGCCATTTAAGTGTTACTTATTTGGTTGTATTCCATATCCCCAGAAGAACTGAAAGGGTTACTATGAATCTTCTTCTGTCTCATGCTGCTGACGCACTCCTTTAGCTCAATGTTATTCTTTTTACCAGAGAGCTAAGGCCAAACTCTAAAATATTAAAACCAAAACCCCTCCATACCAAGACTAGCAACTTTCATTGCTATAGATTGATGAAAATTCTTTCTACAGTTACAGTTCGTACAGTCAAAAAGTTAGCCTCTTCCAAGATTTTTAGTACTGCTGGCAGATCTTTAAATTTTCTTTGGCCTGAGACAAAACAGTTCGTTTACCCACTCATCCTGTGGGTAGCTGAATTAGAAGATCTACATGAAGAGATTCAAGAAAGAAAGAGAACAAGACAAACCCTTACCACTAATCCAGGCATGGAAACCACGCACCTACCTGCCCTGTTAGAATACATTACTATAAAACTAATGAAGCAGTAAAAAGAACGAGCTTACATTTATACACTAGATTGCTCTGCACATGATAAAACTGGGTCTGTCTGGATTGAAGTCAACAATTCATATTAAAATGGTGATGTCAAAACTCAAGGTAACATATCTATAAATTAATGAGATCACCTATCCGTAGGACAAATTACAGTCCTCAATCTTTAGAAATCAATGAGCTCTGTGTAAGAGCTTATTATTATAAAATCAACCTAATAATTTCAAAAATATGTATTTATGCAGATCAAGCAGATATATTACAGATCACTGATCTTCTGGCTCTCCAATAAGATGCTAGTAAGAATTTTCTTTGTTTTCTAATAGCATTATGCAAAAAAAAATAAAGGCGTTGCATCTAGACATATCTGCTGCAACATGCCGTGGCATGTTCTGAATTCCTGGAATGATCAGGGGCACCTGTTGAAGCACACTGCAGCTTCCATCTAGGCCCCATGCCCAGTTTTCCTTTCCATGCAAAGGAGGACAGAGGAGACTCTGGTACATGCTTCAGTCTCACTCTTACAGACATCTCTTGAGTGCACTTCCTGGCTGGGAATTGTAGCTTCCAATAAGCACTCCTGGCTCCTCCAGATCAAGTGTAACCTGTAATGGCTAGATTCCAGGGACCTGGACAAGCTTGAGAAGTGGGCCCATATGAACATCATGAGGTTCAACAAGGCCAAGTACAAGGTCCTGCACATGGGTCGGGACAACCCCCAGTATCAATACAGGCTGGGGGATGAAGGGATTGAGAGCAGCCCTGCAGAGAAGGACTTGGGGGTACTTGTGGATGAAAAGCTGGACATAAGCCGACAACGTGCGCTCGCAGCCCAGAAGGCCAACCCTATCCTGGGCTGCGTCAAAAGAAGCGTGGACAGCAGGTCGAGGGAGGTGATTCTGCCCCTCTACTCTGCTCTGGTGAGACCCCACCTGGAGTACTGCGTCCAGCTCTGGAGTCCTCAGCACAAGAAAGACATGGACCTGTTGGAGCGGGTCCAGAGGAGGGCCACACAAATGATCAGGGGGATGGAACACCTCTCCTTATGAAGAAAGGCTGAGAGAGCTGGGGTTGTTCAGCCTGGAGAAGAGAAGGCTCCAGGGAGACCTTATTGCAGCCTTTCAGTACTTAAAGGGGGCTTATAAGGAAGATGGGGACAAACTTTTCAGCAGGGCCTGTTGCGACAATAAGAGGCGTAATGGTTTTAAACTAAAAGAGGGTAGATTTAGACTAGCTATAAGGAAGAAATTTCTTACAATGAGGGTGGTGAAACACTGGCACAGGTTGCCCAGAGAGGTGGTAGATGCCCATCCCTGGAAACATTCAAGGTCAGGTTGGACGGGGCTCTGAGCAACCCGATCTAGTTGCAGATGTCCCTGCCCACAGCAGGGGGGTTAGACTAGATGATCTTTGGAGGTCCCTTCCAACCCAAACTATTCTATGATTTTATGATATCCCAGGTAAATATCTTGGCTGTAGGAGTTGATGCTTTTTTCTTTCTCTATCTTTCCATAAAAAAAATGGGCTGATCTAGTTTACAGGCTTCACACTGGCAGAATGTGTGTAGTTGAGAATGTTCCTCTTTGTGGTCTGCGATCTCTCTTACGTACCACTTACTCACGAGCTGAAGTGGCTTTCCACAGTGCACAGGCTTTCATGAACCACATTCTTACAGATACCTAAAGCTCCTTATTCACTGCCCAAGAAGACGTAGTATTTAACTACAAGTTAAGGAATCCAAGGGTGGCAGAGTCACTTAAACACTGCAACGCTAACAAGAGTTTGTGGATCCAACCTTCAATATTCAGAATATTAAGAATATGAATACATTGTATATAAGAGTTACTGTAGAGCCATTATCTTGGTTTTGAGAAGTGTCTAGCCTTACTAAAACATGAAAACCAAAAAGCTGAACTGATTTGCATACTTGAAACCACTCACTGTATTTGGGTTAAAGTGCCTATCTAAAATTATGATCTAGAGCCAACACTTTTCACAACACATTCCATGTCAAAAGGCAATGGAAATTCACCATGCCTGACAGTCCCAGGACTTTGTTTATACTACATTTTTCATGGGTTAGCAAGTGACTTTGAAAAACAGCAATTGTAAAAGAAAGTTGAAAAAGCAGCAATGATCTGGGAATGAGACAAAGTATTAATATTCTTAATACGAAGAATTCAGGAACGACCAAATTAGAACTTCGTGTGTCACTACAGAAAGAGCTCATGTCCACGATCCAAAATCAAATGTTCCCAACAATAAAAAAAAATGTAAGTTCACAACATGAAGAAAATATTCTTGAAGTCAGATTAAAAACATGATTGTGGAGAACTCCTGAACCCTGTCCCTCAGATTTGCTATATTCTGTCATTAGAAGCGAGTGCTTCCTTCTGACGAACAATTAGCACATCAAAACTTCTGGACAAGTGAGAACTGAAAGAAATCCTTGATGTGAATCTAACGGTTACTGGCACACATTCAGAGTCTAAGGAGGACTGCTCTGAGAAGATCCAGCATACTTCGTCACTATGACATTTTTTTCCAATACTGGTATTTATTTATTACAATATTGACCCAATTAATAAGTCTCAGAGTGCCAGCTCAGAAAACTCTCCCCTACACATGCACATAAATTAATCCTTTCTCTTGCACACTTCCTTCCCCTAACACACTTCTTTCCCCCGCCCTTCAAATTAACTTTAATTTACACTTTTCCCTGCATTTGAAGGCCATTCCTTTAGAATCAAGTAGATCAGGTGAGAAATTTCAGGACGTAAATGCAGTAATCCAGGATCCTATCTAAATGGGCTTTGCTGGAAAAGCTTTCATATTAGCACAGTGAGAAATAAATGCTATGCATTATGTTGTTGAAGGAAGAAAACCAAAAGGATTGCCTAGGCAGATCCTGAAGGACAGATGCTGATCCAAACAGAACTGGTAGATGGGAGAGAACAAAGGCCCAAGAAAGAGCCAGTTAATGAGAGAAAGGAAAAAAAAAAAAAAAGAGGAGGTTAGATATTTCTCTCTTCTTGAAGTGAACACACTTCCAATTTGTAGCAGGTTCATCTGCATACAAATTATCAAACTAGAATAAGACAACTTTGCAACACAGAGTACTCGGTTCAGCTGAACGGGGCAGATTAACAAAAGGCTTGCACACACACCTGTACCCATTACCGCTGCATCGTTGCAGGGTCCATTCTTTCTCAGCTCCTGCTTTCTGGTCTATAACTTGTATTTCTTTTTTGGACAGTAACCATTCCTTCAGTCTCTAGAAGAGTCTCTTTCCTGTTATCAACTTGAGGCTTCACTCTGAGCCTGTTCCCTGCTGTTGGCAGAGCTGCTCAAGCTGGCAGCTATCTACTTGTTATTCCTCACCATCTGCCTGTATCACCTTAAACTGCAGAAGCCTCTCTCAGTTACACACCATCAGTTATCCTCAGGAGAGGTTCAATCTCTCCTCTTCTTCCCAGCAGTTCAATTTGACCCATATTTGATCCACTTGTGACAATCAGCTTAAGGAAAACTGCAACTTCCCTGCTGGCTGCCTAGCCACAAACTTCTAACAGAACATAATGTACGGTTCAGATACATCGTTTATTAGCAGTTCAGTGTATCTGTCACATCTTCTATGACCGGTCCACCTTGTACTAAGACATCTTTTCATCAGGAAAAAAAAAAAGAATACAAAAAGAAAAGAGACAGTGCTTCCTGGCATTTTTTTTTTTAAATTTTCAAGTATCCATTTATTTATTTATATTGTTAGGGAACCTTCTGCACTCACACCCTTTTAGCACTTTTAAAAATTCCCTTCTACAGTCCGCCAGCTAGCAACGACAGACAATCTATTTTGCTTCTTTCAGACTGCTGAAGAGAATGATTGCACAGCTATGATGTAGACTCACTCTCTCACAGGGCTTAAGAATAATTCATCAGTAGAGCACTTCGCCTTGCTGCCCTAAAAATAAGGCAAAAAAGTCTTTGACTTAAATTCAGACTCTTCACAACGCGTTATTCTTGCCCTAGAGCCCACACATTACTCTTACTATTTATTAAATATTACTATTTATTGTTTCCGGAAGTAGTAAAAGGACTACTATCCTAGTCATTGACTTTTTAAATTTCTTGGGCCTGAGTTTCAAATGTGTTATGGAGGTTCAGAGTTGTTTTATATGTATTGCTTCTATTATCTGTCATCAGATTTCTGGAAAAACAGCATTACCGAAAATAAATTTCATTTTCTAAAAAAATTAATGAAAAAGAACTCTTTTTATTTCTACTTAAATAGCAACAAGCATGTTCCTTTTGCTAATAATTGTAGGAAAATTTTAGGAAGTTGAGGTACGTACTGAGTCTGAGCAATCCTAGAAAACTGACAATTCCTTATTCTACAAGCACATGTGACGTGCCTTTAAGACAAAATTTACCACGCTCTGGAGAGTCTATGTAGAGTTTAAGTGAGAGAGCTAGATAACATGTGGACAATAAGAGAAAGAAGAAAACAGAGAAGTATGAGAAAATTTGCAGAAGACGGGCAACAGCTTTTAAGTTAAATAATATCACTATATTCCTTTCCCCTGTCTTCTTAGGCACAAGGTCTTGTCTAACTCTACATCTGTGAAACATATGACCTCATCTGGGGATTAAGTTTAGGTGAGGTTAATATGAGCATTAGGTTGTTTAGGTCAATGTAATCACTGATCCGCTCTAATAAAGCCACATGATTTTGTTCACAGAAGTTTTGCAAGCTCCGATTTAGAATCTTGTTTTGTATGGTAAGTTAAAAAAGTACAAAACCAAACTCCTAGGAACTGCAACTGCTTCCAAACATGAATCTTCCAAGCACAGGAAACAGAAAGGCTGCTTTGGAACTGCTTCAAACTTAGACTTCTTAAAAAAGAGATTAGAAAAAGTCTAAAAAAGAGATTAAAAAAAGTCTTGTATAATTTTATCTGCTCATACCGCTTATTTTCCATGTACTGTCATTATTTGTTCAAATTTGTTCAGTACTGAGATTTACGCCTTTGGTCTGTGATGGGTGAGAAAAATGGAAGTACCTGTCTGGTCACTGACAGCCACAGAAGTAGAAACAGGAAGGAGGAGGAAGACTGCCATACAAAGCCAAACTATCCAGGATCCAATGTACTTCATCTCCCCCTGGACACATGTGAACAATCAGCTACAAATCTGAAACAGAAAATAATCATATTCAGAACAATCTCTTCTTATTCTTTTCCCCTCACCCCACCAGAAAACTACAAACAAGAATTTCTTAACTGTAAAGAAAAGAGGAAGTCGCTAGTCACACGCAAAGCGTATCATTTATCCGTTGTAAGGAGCTACATAAAAAAACGTACGTAAATTTAGAAATAAATGACAAATATACTCCTTTAGTTCTTTATTAAACTCAGAAGTAACACCTCTAGAAATATTAAATCAGAGATATTAGTTGTAAAGGCACTAAATTTTCATTTCATTAGTAATGACTAGTTTTCTTTTATTTTTCTCCCAAGTTTTCAATTTTAAATATATTAGCTAAAATGTTTGGTGTCACAACACTGCCAGTGACTGCTGAAGTAGTCTTCAAACCAAACAAGACAACATGCAATTGTTTCAGTTTAACTGCAAAAGAAACCAAAATACGGTATTTCTCTGCCTTGCAAAATATACAAATTCCTGGAGCAGCCTGTATTGAGTTTACAGTTCAAATCTCACAAAAATACAGTCTGGCTTCAACAACATATCTTTTGTCCTTTAAAGACAGTACCAGCTTTTCTTCTAAGCTGACTGCAAGGTATAGACACATATGAATTTAATGAAACACAGAAAACGACAAATACTTTTCTAATTGCATTTTCTGTAAGAAAAACAAATCATATACCCAAGATGCATTTTTTTATAATTATTTTTGCAAGGCACCTTATTCATCATCAGAGCTATTCTGTCAGTCACATGTACTGACAGCAACTACACCATCATTAACTTTTCCAGCCTCCCTAACAGCAGCAAAGTGAATACATGTTCAAATAACATTACCATTTAATTTCCTGCACCTGCTTTACAAGAAGACATCAGTAATTCACTAGAGCTGCCGCTCCAGAGGTCTCATTTTCTGAAGGGCTCTTGCCAATTAAATCACTAGTACCGCCACCCCGACCTCCGGGCTTGGGTCCTCTCCCGCCGGCTGCTTCGGGAGGCTCCGCTCCCTCGCACGACCGGCGCACCGGAGACCGTGGAGCGGGAGCGACCCGAGCCCCCAGCAGCTCAGATTGGGAAGCGGCAGTACTGGCAGGGGACTGAGTTGTGTTTGCTGGAGGGAGGGTTTAAAAGACCACGCGGGTGAGCAGGCGGCAAGGCAAGGGCTGGGCGGGGAGCAGCGAGGCGCCGGCCCGGGCAGCGCTCC
>NW_009206902.1:0-612 GCF_000690835.1 Fulmarus glacialis | reverse complement strand
GTGTGACATGTTTGACACGTGTGATGGGGTGTGTGACATGACGGGGTGTGACACGCGATGGGTGTGACACATGTGATGTGCGACGCGACATGTGACGGGGTGTGGCACGCGATGGGTGGGAAACAGGTGCGTGTGACATGTTTGACACGTGTGATGGGGTGTGTGACGTGACGGGGTGTGACACGCGATGGGTGTGACACGTGATGGGGTGTGACACGATGGGTGTGACATGTGACAGGGTGTGACACAGGTGATGCAGGGTGACATGTATGACATGTGATGGGCGTGACTGTGTGACGTGTGTCAGGTGTGGGCTGTGTGACAGGTGGGACACGTGTAATAGTGTGACACGTGATGGGTGTGACACGTGATGGGTGTGACACGTGATGGGGTGTGAGACATGCAATGGGGTGACACGTGATGGGTGTGACACGTGTGACGGGGCGTGACGGGCGCGTGACAAGCGGGGCGGGGTGTGACACGGGATGGCGTGACGCGGCTGTTGGCCTGTGACACACGTGACGCGGGGCGTGTGACACGCATGACCCCTCCCCCCCCCTCCCAGTTCCCACGGGCCCTGGGGGTCCCCGTCGCCGCGGCAACGGTGTTGCC
>NW_009206901.1:1253-1623 GCF_000690835.1 Fulmarus glacialis | reverse complement strand
TGTGCTCACGCTGGGAGCAGTTTCCTCCAGGCTTTCCCCGCTCTGAAGCCCTCCGTAGAGCGAACACCTCCCTGTGCTACCTGACCAAGGTGTGGGGAGCGCTGGGTGGGCAAGAGCAATTCTCCAGCGGCGCCCGCAGCCTTCACGCAGCCAGGCTAATATCATTTTAGCTGCCCCCATCTCACCTGGATTAATGCCACCACAGTCATTAGCGTTACTGGGGATGTCTGCCAACGCGGGAGAACTGCAGCTGGCACGAAAGTTGTTTGACGCCTCCTCCCTCCGAACGCCCTCGCTCCTTGCCACCCTTGCCGGTACCAGGTCAGCTCTGTGCCGGAGCCAGCCCGAAGCAGCGCCGCGGGCTCGGGTT
>NW_009206901.1:292-1241 GCF_000690835.1 Fulmarus glacialis | reverse complement strand
GAAACAGGAGCCTGGACAGGACAGAAATAAAATGGTACGAGTCAGGAGGAGCAGCGGGGAGGCTGGAGCTATTATAAAGCCATTATGGAGCTATTACAGCACTATTAGCTATTGCTGCTCTGCTCCCTGGAGAGAAGGGTCCCAGGAGCGATGCTGCTGCCCCGGGGCATCCCTGCTGCCTCCACCCCCTGCCCTTGGGCTCAGCCCCGAAAGGATATGCCTTCACCCAAGGCATCTCATGGCTGATTTCTTCATTGCTAAACGAAACGTAATATAGGACCCGCACGTGTGTTTCTTTAACACTTCGAGGTGGTGACTCTGGGGGGACCAGCCGTGGTCAGGCGTGACCTGGGGTACCTCCCATGGTGAGACAGAAAAAGAAAAGCCAAATTCTTTCCTCTGAGGAGGAGAATTATTTCCAGCATCATGAGAAAACAAAGCAGACCAAGAGGGATTATTTTCCCCAAACAAGATGCTGTTTGAAAACACCCACTTGGAGTCACACATCATTTTTTTTCTTCCCTGATTGTTGCAACTTTGCCAAATCCAAAAATTTCAATACTGAGTTGGCCTCTAAATTCATGAGACCAGCTTAAAATTCCTGAGATTGTTGTTTTATTTTGAAAAATCTCATTCTTTTTGTTCAGTGCTTACTGCTGAAGCCCTAAAAGACCCCATTTTCATGTGTCTCTTTGACCACAGTGGCTAGAAGCACCCTTTTGCTCCTCCTCTCCACCCTCTATTTTCCTGATTCCCCATCGATCGAACGAATTCTGGAGCCGGGCCTCGAAGCAAACACGAAGCGTTGGGAGATTTGCAATTGCTGGTAGGAGTTGTCAAGAGCTGTTGTCAGCACAGCGTCCAAGTTGTGTGTGAACCATCCCCAGCAACTGTTCCTTCCCAAGCCAGCTCTCCCGACAAGACAGAGAGCACACGGAGCCGCCCTTCC
>NW_009206901.1:0-261 GCF_000690835.1 Fulmarus glacialis | reverse complement strand
CCCCCCCTCCCCGGCACGCACCCCCGCCGCAGAAGATGAAACGAGGGCTTGCCCTGCTGTCAGTTTGAGCGGCGTTGGGTTCGAGCTGGAGGAACACCCCCGCAGACGCACACACCCGCTCCCACACACCCTGGCTCAGCCCCAACCGTCCCCGCGCCGCGTTCCACCCTCCAGGCTGAGCGGGTTTTGCTGCCGGGCAGGTCTCGGTGCCCAGGATCGGGTCGGGACGGCCGGAGCTCGCCAGGGACCCACGGACCCGCT
>NW_009206900.1:0-2098 GCF_000690835.1 Fulmarus glacialis | reverse complement strand
TCCCCCCCCCCCTTCCCCATCCCTTCAGGTATTGTCATGCCCCGTGTTTAAAAGGGGGCGAAAAGTCCAGCGTAGAGCACCAGCTTCTTTCCCCCCCCTTCCTCTTTTACAAGGACTTGTTTTAAAATGTAAATTGCGACATAGTAATTTATTTTTAATTTGTAGTTGGATGTTGCGGACCAAACGCCAGAAAAGTGTTTCCCCCTTCCCTGAAAAGTGACGTTAAAATTGACTGAAACGCTGATTTTTTCACTATATAAAAAAAGGGAAACTGTATTAATCTTATTCTATCAATATTTTTCTTTTTTTTTTGTTGAAAATATTCTGAAGGTATTGCATTGTTTGTTTATTAATAAATTACCATTCAGTTGGAATGATCCTTTACACGTCTGTATATTTTAATACTTTCATTTAGAGAGCGAGAGAAAGAGAGGGAAAAGGGATTTCATAACTAACTGTGTCGCTGGAACAGCTCGTTCCCCTCCGCACAAATTCCAAAGACCATTTAGGAACTGCCAGGTCGAAAAATCCCTTTTCAGTCTCTTCTGCAATATGTTCCACTTAGTCAGCTCGCCTTATCCGCTAGGAAAAAAATACTTTCCCATGGCAGCTCTGAGTTGGCAAATAAACAAACACGTTTTCTTAGCAATTAATGGGCAAGACCTGGAAACATTTGACCATACACAGTAGTATGACAACGTTACAGCTTTTTAAATAATATGCCTATGTAAGGATGTATTAAGCGATAACTCCGAGGTAGAAGTACATGCACTAGATTCCTGCCCTTGTGTAACTGTGTATATATTGAGCTATCGATCTCTGTGTGTGTATTTCAAATGTATTTATATATAGGATTTACATATGTATCTATATTTAAAGAAGGATTACGTATTTATTTATAGCTTCATATACGCATTGCCTGTGTTTCTAAACTCCACGGTGTATAGTAGATGCCAGATATTCTGTAGTACGTATACTCTTAAATATAATGTAAGCATATAAATCACTGCTTGGTAGAATCGGTAGCAATGCGCACAATCACATCCGTGAAGCCACTTCTGTAATATATATTTTTAAAGTACTATTTTATTTCAGAAAGAAAAAAAAAAAAGAACTAGTTGGATTAAAGGGTGCTTGTACAGTCTACCCTTACACCTTTATAGCTTTGCTTTACTCCTGTCCTTTAGGGACATTACTGGTATGTTGGAAGTGCCCTAATTGGTCAGACTGAAATTATTTTAGAAAGAGTTTGTGTGGGAGAATTTTTCTTATTTAGTTGTTTGGGGTTTTTTTTTTGGTCTCCTTCCTTCCCTCCTTTAGCCTCAAATCGGGAAAAAAACAAACAAACAAAATATTACCAGGGTAGTAGATGAGTGCTGCACAGACTGACGTCTTGTCAGATCACGAATCTCACCTTCTGGACAATTTGCAATTAAGAACCTACGGGCAATGGGGATCACCTTCCCGCTTTGTAAATAACCACCAAAATGCAATAAATTCATTAACTTAAAAGAATCTGCCTTGTCAGTCAGACTTGGGAAGAAGATTATTTGATTGCAGATATTTAAGGCCTAAAGTTTGCTTTCAAGATAATACAGTTTCCTATCAGTATCTCTTATCTAAAGGCAACACTTAGCAGTAATTGCTGTTGCGTTGTTAAGGGTTACACTGTAAATAAATACAAAGGTATTTACAGTTAAACCTTATTACCTCGCTTTTGAACTGCGCTTCCCCTCCAAAGCGATAATCTAACATTCAGAAAACACCTTCAGCAGATCGAATGAACCGGGGAGGGGTGTCATTTTATAACGTTGGCTTGAAATATGTTTAACTATGGCATAGTCTTTGCTTTTTCGTGCTAGTACCTCTACTAGAGATTGCCGGCCTTATTTATATTTATTTGTTTGCTAAGTTGGGTGAGAGAAACGCAAACGCTCCGCCGTCCGGTTATGCTAAAGCTGAAGCGAAGGACGAGCAAAGCTGAACGCCTTCGCTCCGGGGGCACGTTTTAATGGCAGCTCCCCGTTTTTCACCAGTAAAGGGAAAAATAAAACGTTACCTATTCCCGGCCGGGCTCACCCTCTGCTCCCCACCGTCC
>NW_009206899.1:0-15355 GCF_000690835.1 Fulmarus glacialis | reverse complement strand
TGCCTGCCAGGTTAAACCACGACAGTAAATCAAAGACATCTGGAAATTTCTATGCAATTCTCACAGCTTAGTAGCATGACTAGAACTAGATAGACTAGAAAGATAGACTAATTTTTCACTTTGAGTTCATATATTCTGTATCCCTGGTTCTCCTTCAAAATTAAAAGCATGGATGCATTTGATAAGTGTGTGACCATTATTGAGTTTTCCCTTTCTCTAGTTGACAGATAAATCCAAGATTTATAAAAACACAAGGTTCTTCAGGCTTGCAATTTCAACATCACAGATCGTATTTCCAACAGGTGTGATTGTACCATACTCAAAATTTTATTGCTTTTAAAAAAGCAACATCTATTCCGAATTGCATATGACCTTCAGCTGTTCAACAGATTGAATGGTGCTAAGGAAGCTCCATATTGTTATACTGCAAAGGTGAAGAGAGAATTTTGCTATTTTGACGTATAATAAAATTTGCCTTTTTGTTCAGATTCATTGCGAGTGGCAGCCCCAAGACTTTTAACTCAAGTGTCTTTCAGTTGAGCTTTGTGTTCATTAACATAAATCCATTTGGAACTCCACAGCTCTATGGATGGTGGACATAGCAGGAAGTTATTATTTTTGTCTTACTTCCTAGCAGATTAGCTATTTGCTTTTTTTTTTTTTTTTTCCTTTTCCCTTTCTGGGGAATACTTTAGTCCACAGCAATAGAATCTGCTGATTTCACGCATTTGCTTTTGGAAATCCCAAGGACTTACAAAGTCTTCACAGTTCATCAGATTCATATCATTACCCATTAGCTGAAACTGTTTCATCAGAAATAGTTCTGAAATGTATCATCATGGTATTTGATAATAATCGTATAAGTAGAAAAATTATTCTTCCTGTTTACAAAAAGAAAGTATTAGACTTCAAATTGCTCACTCTGTATGTTGAACGTGCTCTGTCAGCCTGTTAGAGACACCATTTTTCAAGAAGTAAGGCTGGTTATTAACTTTAACTGTGACTAGGGGTACTTTGGAGTATACGAGGAAGTATTACTGCCCCACACTTTCTGGGAAATGCAGTCTATTCCATTGGTTGTAAACAAAATTATGTATAGGGCACAGGTATTATTTTTTCACCCTGTTTATCAAGTTATTGACTGAATGGATGGTGGTAACATTTCTCTGTCTCACCTGTGAATTATGCCTAACAGTACCGCAAAATATTTTGTTCAGGGAAGCAGCTGGCTGAACATTACTCCTCACCAGGCTGCTTTGATCTGTCAGCAATGTTGAGGTTAAATTGTAATGTTGAGCATCAGATAAGAAGCCCCTATGAGAAAAAAAAAATCATGCAGTCTGAAAGGAAAATTTAATCTTATCTTAATTTCTTCAAGAGTTTCTTTGCATTGCTGCACCTATTTAATTTTTCAGGTCTGTTGCAGATGTGTAGGAGGAAAAGGCTATGCCTACCATAGTTTTAGCGTGATGTGCAGCTACTTCATAACTCAAAACAAAGAACATCATGTAGCTCAGCTTCTCTTTGTGGCAATAGGAGTTGAAGTGAGACTCTCAACATCAGACTCTCATTGCAGTTTTGGAAGCTCCATGGCATGACTTCTGTTGCAGAACCTGCTGGTATAAGCAGGAAAAAAATGTCATTGTTATAGTAGGTATGAGAACTACATAGATAAATACTTTCATTAAAGAGAATAAATTCTCATTACCTTCCACTTTTGAGGTTTTAAGAAAACATAACTAGAACATTTGGAACCATAATATTTTTCCAGAAGATTAAATTAGATTGAAAGTAAGACAGAGTTTTGGCCAATATTCGTCGGTGTCCTCTTTGACATTTTTATATACAGACTCAAGACAGGCAGTGCTGGTTTTGGATAGAATCAAATCATACTACAGTGCTAAAAAGAACTGGTGAGAGGATTTGGCTAATGAGGCATTTGACTTCCTTCCTCTGGCTTGAAGAGATGAATGTTTTGTAGACAGCGATCAAGAGAATTGCTTCTCACTGTGGCTGGGTAAGCATTCCCCAGTTCCTGCTTTATATTGAATATAAAGGATGCTCTACTATTGGGATGTTCTCAAGAGTCCTCCATTGTCCTGGATCACAGCACCAAAGCCTCCACAAGCATCCAAGGGAAAAGTTCAGTTTGTGTGGGAATTCATCTACTTGTGTGAACTTTTCCTACCATCTGAAGGCATATCCTGCAGCTGCCTTTGGATTTCCTCAAGGGACTTTAATAACCATTTCTGCAGAGAGCTGAACCTATAGCAGCCGTTAGATGAGGGTTTTTCATGATTCACATCCTCAAAGAATTCTCCAGGCCGTTTTCTCCCTTTTTAGATGGGAAACCAATGAGTTGGAAATTATGTGAGCACACCTAATTTTCAAACATTTCAACCTTGTGCTTTTTATTGCTCCAGTAATAATTTGAAGAAATTCATCATCCTCTCTCAGATCAAGATTTCTGGGCACACTTCACAATCAATCTGCTCTAATCCTTCAAGCTGACCTTTCAAGTTATGTATTAAAGTTGATTGCATTTTGTGTCACATCAAGTAAATTAATTCGGTCAAGATAAGAACCTCTTTTAAATCTTTTGTCATTGCTTCTATGGACCCAAATCTGAAACTTGGGTGGGGGGTGGGGGGTGTCAAGGCTGAATAATACACTTGTTAAGGTGTCTGCTCCTTGTCACACAAATCTTTTTTAATGGCATTTTGTTATTTCTCCCTGTTTACCAAGGCAGGCTGTGCTGAGATTGCACAGTGCGTTAGGTGACCAACAGGGAAGTCTGAGCGGTGGCAGTGTGGAATGCTTAAACTATTTAGACACAAAAATGAATTTGTATTTCAGAATACTTTTTCCCCTAAAGGCAAAGTTTTGTGGCATATCTTGATCAGCTGACACTGCATGACAAACTGTTATTCCATCAGGTGCATCCAATCAACTCACATTTTGCAGCTTTCCCCCATAATTGCACCAAATGCCAAGAACAAAAATAAAATGGGTTGCAAGGTCTAGAACCCACGAGTACCACTAAGGGTTGAAGAAAGGTTAGCTGAGAGAGGGAATGAAAGTGCCCAAAGATGGGTAAAAAACACATATTAGGAAATAAAAGAACAGTAAGACATTGGGACTTGTCTTCCCAATGCATGTGAGCATTCAAGTTTTACAGTACTGAAGAACTATGTGGTGTAATTAATGTGTTATTCATTGAACATTTAACTAAGTTATAGTTACTGCATGTTCTGAACTTTCATGCGTACACAAGCATTAAAGTAATGTGTCCATCACAATCAGTTACCAGCTTGATTTAATCCATACTTTTAATACATCTGTTTCAATAATTAACAACACTAGAGCTTGAGGCCTTAACATTACCTTAACCTGGCATGTACAACAGGTAAATATTGGACAGCTACAGGCAACATGCAAAGAAATCACTCAGTGGGAATTCTTTAAGGCAGACAGTGGAGGAACTGCTATATCTTTGAAAGCAAATTTTCAATGGCTTTCAATTTCCTGTAAAAAACAATATAAAATCATATGAAATTCTTAAAAACTGAGCAGGATCAACTGTCTTCCAGGAAGACTGAGGGCCAGAAAGATTCCCCAGGGAATAAGCCTACCCAAATAGTCCACGCATGACCATATATGTAAGCATGTATATACATTTATATAGGGATTTATTTTATCTTTCATTAACATAGGAGTTTACCATAAACAAGATTGGTTTGCCTGATTTTGTACATATCTCTAAATGTTGTATATGCAATGGAAGGATGACGTCTTTCTTCTTTTGTCTTCAGCTTAATCTTTATCTTGTGGAAAGAGGGTCCCAACAGTTTTCTTTTGGTTAGCAGTTCTTCTTTCACCTGACGTGCTCCGTTTTGATAGTTATGGCAACCAGTAACACTAATGTAAAGGAAGCATTGTCCACGGTTTTTTTTCTTTACGAACTTCATATTGTCAAACCAGAGAGCACTCACTTGTTCTTATTCCTTTTAGACAAAAATGAGGAGTGTATTTCTCAGAACCATTTTAAGATCACTAAATCTTAATAATTACTACTAATCTGCATCAGATGCTGTGTTTAACTGCAGGTTGACAGTGAAATCAGTGGGGTTTGTATCATTAGACTGTTATTCCTTTTCTGCACTACTAATGTTAAATGAGTCAGGATCAGAAATAAAAGAAACTGAGCAGCTTGTCACAAAATAAACATCCATCCTTGGGAAATTTTGGGAGTAGATGAAGTATCAGCAAATAATCATTCATAGTTCTTGTTCACACGTTGTTTGGAAATAGTCATCTGCATAGTCAGCTACTATAAATACCTGCATATGGTTTAAATCATATGTAGGCAACACAGTCTAAGGCATAATTTATTACAAATAGCAACAATTACACACACTGCTCTGTGGATTATATATTAATCCACTAATCACTCACAGAAATTACTACTCAAATGTGTGCTGCCTAACTTATTTTGATATCTCCTTTAAGTATGCTTTTGTCAACCAGAAAACATCAATATGGTTAGAAGGAAATGACTTTCAACTCTCATTCAATAACAAGCTACTGCAAAAAAACAGCAGAAGTTAAAAATAAAATATAGGTGAGTAAAAGATAAGATAAGAGTAAAAGATATTCCTCTGTCTCTGTCACCCCCTTGGGAAGAAAAAAAAAGAGAAAGGTAAAGTACTGACAAACTGAAAGTTTAAACATAGCTAGTTTCTATGTAAAATAAAGTAAATTGAACTCCACCATTCACTCATTGCATCCCTCTTCTTCTGCTTAATCTCTTTAGACAGAGGACTTCCCTTGGAAGTGGAACTTCTGCCTGAGGCACTCCTGCATTCAGCTTTATTGGTCCTGAATGTCAGACCCTGCGAAGAGCAAAGGTCTGTCCTTAGCTCACTTATAAATCCAGTTCCTTCATACAGCTGTACACTAGAATACTTTCAGCTACTGGTTTAAATCAATTCATCTTGACGCACATCATCTTTTTACACCCATTTAATGAAATGAGTGATTGTTATCCTTAGGTCAAAGTCTCACATACAAAAAAAGAGACTAAAAATTTCTTGTGTTACTAGTGATCTTTAGTATTTGAAGAACTGGATGGTCACACACCAGACTGCTGCTAAAAGAAAATGGTGTAATACTTAATGAGTCTGTAATGGATACTCTGAAATCCAGCATGAGATTGTAGTTCATTCTTCTTAGTGCAGCTGAAAGATATGACAATTGCAAAATATTAACATACAAACTGCTTCGTGAAATGCTGAGTGCTAATGTATTAAGCAGTTTAATTTTTACTGGGGTTTTAAAATTATTTTTACTTATTTTTTAATAGCTCAAACACGTCTGCTGGATGGGGTACTCCTAACACTGGAAGGAGAAACAGATTTTAGGAGAGGTAACCTTCACAAATGAGGTAACTATTCATCAAGTTTGAATATTAAGGCGGATTACATTATTCCAGGTCAGAACATGTAATAAATAAATGACCAAAAGTTTATGATACTGTAGCAGTAGCTTCTCGGTGTTTAATGTGATGCAACAACTTCCATCACAAACATGTGATTTTAGCTTCCAACGTTTTTCATTTAGACAGGAAAACTTTCAGCTCCTGTTCATATGTGTGTACCTCTCAAAATGTTTTTATTTAAGGTCTAGTCTTAGCATGTTTTCAGCACTCAAATATGGCTTCATGGCAGTGAAAAGGTAGGAAGAATATTTGATCAGAATAGCTTTACATACCACTGGGGTTTGTTCTTCAAGGCATTACCACCATTTAAAAGAAATTTCTGTGCTTCAGTGGGACAGAAAAATCTTACTCTCTTCTTGGCAGAAGTAGCATGTTCTTCTCTTCCCAAATATTTCCCCCACAAACACCTCCAATAATCTGGGTAAGGAATCATCTTCCCTAGAGCAGAGTTTTGTGGTGGTTTCAGGATTTTCTTTCTCCAGAAATTCTTGTGAAAGAAAGATACTAGAAAATGTTGCCTTACTGGATAGCTTATTCTTTCACAATTAAGGACTGTATTGACTCTGTTCCAAGTGCAAAATCTTTTTATATTTCATTGTAAACTGGAAATTCAATTAAAAAGTTATCTTCAACCTTTGATGCTGAATATTCTGGACCCAAAGAAATTTAGAACATTTGTAAAAACAAATTTATTCTCATAAATGTTTACAGAGAGAGAAGTAATCTCATTACAGTATTATACTGCATTGACACAGGAAAAAGGAGAAAGACAAACTTTAGACCCACACATTACTTGAGGCAAAAAAACCTTTTGTGATTGCTGATTATGGGTGGGTAATAAGCACATTGTGTTTTCATGAATTTTGTGTATGTGTACAATCTAAGCTTCAGCTCCCTTATGATTCAACTTCTCCATGTTGTCCTTGCTGAGACTAAATAGATGACCATATTGGAGTCACAGGAGTATGAATCTTTAGGTTTTGCCTTACACACATGAACAGAGGCATTCAGAGAAAAGAACTCCTGAGAAATGTGGCCAAAACCTGGGGGATGGAAAGGATAGGAGAAGATATTGAGCTTTGTAGACAATTAGGTAAAAAGGGCAATAAAATGATTAATTTTGTCACATTTAGTGATGTAAATCAAAGCTTGAGTCAACCGGACAGCGAACGCTTAGACTGGATAGAGAAAGCTGGATTTCAAATGCTGATATCCTATGGCTGCCTGCTGATTTCATGAAGTAAAATGTCCCGCACATACATTAGAGTCTGACTTTTTAAAGTGCAGAAAACATTCCACTCTAGTTAAAGGCAATGGGAGCTGTAGCTGACTTTTATAGCTGAATAATCAGGCATTTATTGCTTTTACAGCCACAGCAGACTTTTTTCTTTTTTTTTTTTTTAATAAATGAGCACTTAAACTCTTAAATTCTTTCCTGAACTGCTGGAAACAACCAAATACTTAACATTTTAGAAAAAAACAGACCACTCATATAAGTACCTTTAAAAAGAAAGATTTAGGGTCTTAATATTAGGGCCCCACTTAGAAAGGAAATTTTACATAATGTAATCAACCTGTAATTACAATATTAATAAACTACTTCTCTAGGACACACTTTACTAATGTACACTTGCGAACATTAATAATTAGATTAAAATTGCAGCTGAAAAATACACACTGCAAAGAATGAGTTTGTTACTTTATTGTTGAATGGTAGACGTTCTGCAATATTTCAATTTTACTTTTAACAAAAGCCTCCTCCACGACACTGTGGATTCAGAGTTGCTCTTTTCCTGGTGGAGGGAAAATTCAAACTGTAACCACTCAGCAGTGGTAATTCATGACCAAGAGTGATCTGGTATGGATGGCAAGAAGGTCTGACTGCAGAAGGGGTTAAACTGGCTGGAAGCAAGGATGCCAGGGACAGAACAATTCCCTGCAAGAGAGTCATGTTTGCTGGTGAGATAAGAAATGCCACTGTGTTTTCTTTTAGCAATTGATCATGCAATTTGAACACTCAGGGACCACCTTTGGTCAACAGAGAGAGTGCTGGGGGATGAACACAATGCTGGGCTGATGTGCCTGATGCCAACACTGACGTGACTGGTGCTGGTGCAAGTGTATATAAGGAATCGGCTTATGCCACACCTTATAGATTGGCTTATAGTTGTAAGACTCGTCCAATGCATTGTATTTAAGCATATAAATTCCCCAGCACTGGGATATACAAAATTACTAGATGTTTTTGTTTCTAATGATGTAATGCCCAGTTGGGACTCACTTGTCTGAACTTGCCAATATCCACTGGTGCTGAAGCTGTGAGGTTTCACAGTGCTATGTATCCATCTCACAGTAATCAAATGAAGGCAGCTCCACTTGGTGACCAGCTGCAGGAGATGCAAAAGAGAGCAACAAAAGTGATCTGAAAAGCACAACTGCAAGAATTAGTATTTTTTTCCTGCCAAAGACTGAAGATAAATGTGGTAATGGCTTTCAGACTCTTCCCTCTTTTCACTGGGGACAAGACAAGTAGAAATGGAAGTAAATTACAGCCAAAGACACCAGGAGAAGAATGTTGTGACTGAAAGTCTAGTACAGCACTGAAATGAGTTGTCTGGGGAGGTGCCGTAAAACCCCTACTAATGGAAACTCTTAAAACCAAATTAAAGGCATCTGTCAGGAAGAGTTCTGGAGTACCTGACTCCACCTTGGACACTCATCTGCTCTCAGCAGTCTGTGTGGTACCAATATATATTTATGAACAAAGTATAGAGAGCTGTTAGCTGAAAGGCAGTCCTCTGAAAAATTACAGAAAAATGTAATGCAATCCTTATTGGTCCAGATTGGCGGGGAGGTAATGAAATCCAAATAGGAATTTTAATGCCACTGAAACAACATGATCAAATTCTCACATTTGTGAGTTTTAAAGTATAGTTTCTTTTGTATAAAAAGAAATTCCACTGAATAAACAAAAATTCTAAATACAGTTTTCAAACTGATGTAGAACAGAGCTTTTTTTAATGACTTTCAAGGATAATGTAACAAACACAAACGGTAGAAGAAAGAACGAAAGAATGTTAATAGCAGAAATCTTACTCTTTGTATCATTGCCGTAACACAGCATACTTTACTACACTCTTTGGACACAGTTCACCAAATTACATTAGAAGAGCAGGTTAAATAGGCTAGGAGTTTCATTTACATAATGCTTGACATTCAGAAAGCTCTTCCAATTAGTCAATCACTTAAGACTTCTTGCATTGTGAAATGGCTTCCTATAAAATTAGGAGTCTTAGTTGTCAAGTATTAGCTAAGTATAATTCAATTAAAAAGTAATGAAACCACATTATCATATTAAATGAAATATGGCATGCATTTTTGCCAAGGTTGCAAGTTTTCATTCTTTAAAACTTGCTAGCGTGTGTCTGCCAGATATTTTTTTTTTTTTTAATATAGGTAACATTTTAGTAGTTTGCATCTTCTAACAGGAAACGTTCTGCCCACTGCTAAAGCAGCTGAACAAAGCCTAGCTGTCTACTTAAGATTTCGTTTCTTAATGGCAAATTATGGTGTGGAGAGCCAGCACAAAAGCTTTCTACCACTGCCAGTCTCACACACCATAAAGGGAGCATTCGTGGTGGAAAGGAGTCTGTTTTCCATTCTGCTATTATAAGCTGCCAGAATGACATCTTACACCTCAGATGCCAGTGCATCAATAGCCACAGTTTGGAAGCTGGATGGTTCCATGCCGGGAACGGGACCAGCTCTTGCATGACTTCAGGCTCTATTTCTGCTTCTTTTTCTAATTCTGCAATGACTTTAGTTTACGGTGTCCAAATAATTTGCTCTCATTATCTAGATGTTTATGACTCTTGCATCTATTGACTCTTTGAAAAAGAGGAGTATATTAGTTTGCTTAAAGTACACTCATTTCCAACAGAATAGTAGAACATATCTCTGCAGACATTTTCGTTAGGAATACAAACTATCTGCTTTTTCTATAGGACTTTCCTCTACCATAAAAGATTATTGTTGATGATCATTTGTATTTTAAATGGACTGTCACATGATCATGCAAAATAAGCAAATAATTGCAAGAACAGAATGTTCTGAATGCCGCAGGTACTAAATTAATATTTTTGTCTTAGAAGGTTGTATCAGAACAATATTTAGCAGATTAAAATAATTTCTTTTTCTGCTCTGTTGCACACAACCTTTTAAAGTACATGCAGCACTGATATAGGTTTCTGTATGAATTGCAAATAACCTTTTAAGACTTTAAGCTGTAGCTTATCAGTAGTACACCTGCTGTAATATCTTTGCAAAGTTTATTACTTTTGAGCATGTTTCATCCACTTTTTTTTAACTATTCTTTTAAAGTAGCAGACCTACAGATCTGTGCATTTTAGAATGTTTCTTCCATTCTAGGAAAAAGCTTGTTAGAAAAAAAAAAAAAAAGGTGGCTTTATTGATTGTTTTTCAATTTAATTTTAGATTTTTCATTCAAAAATAAATACTGTTAAAATATATGGGACAAGACACCGAGTTTAGTTAGTACCTTTAGAAGGAGATTTGTGTAGTGAAAAATGTTACATCCCTCTTTCCAGACTTAGTAGAGACGATAAGCCAAACAACATAATCCTTAAGGGTTAATTCTACTTGCATACAAACATTGCTCCTACGAAACTGTCTCTCTGTATTGCTTGTGGTAGTTTTGGCTGGTATCAGAGTTGAGCTTTTAAATATTTAAAAAACATTTTTCTTTTTAAAATTTGAGTGATTATGCTTTAACTATGTATACTCACTTGACCAGGAAGATATTGAAATAAATTCTTCCTATATATCATGGCAAAGAGCTGAAAGGAGTTGGGGGCAGGAGGTAGTACCTTGAGGCTTTTCAGCTGCTGAGATGGCGTGGTCTTTATGTCCCTCTCCAAGGAGTTAAAACTGCACAAAGTACACAGCCTAACTGTCTGCTAGCTATTTACCTACTTTTTTTCTGCTGTGTATTGCTAAATAAGAAGCTCCCAACAAAAGCTATTGCTTCATTATGTCAAAAGTTATGACAGACTCCATATAAAGGACCTGATAGACCAATACCTTTATGCTGCTGCACAAGTGGGAAAGAACTGGCACTTAATTACAAGTTTCAAGTTGCTTTCAGCCATCTAACAATGAAAGTCTGCTCAGTGTTATCACATGTTTATAACAATATAAATGCGTACATTTTTAATAAAGACATATCTCAAAATAAATATTCCATTTTCTTTAGACATCCCCTGGAATGGCAAACTTTTATTAGTGCACTTAAGCTTCCTTCCAAAGTGTTCCTGAAAAAATTATGAGGATAAAAACAGAAAGCAACTGATTGCAGAGAAGCTCTGCAATCTTAACCACCAAACCCTCAGTGTAGAAAGTGCTCTAGAAAGATTGTGCCATGCTCTAGAATAATGTTACCACTAAGTTAATGGTCAGATGCTCTCACTCTCTTTTATGAGCATGGGATAAGGTGGGTACACCTTATAGATCTATGGTTAGACTTTCATATAAATGAAGACTTTCAATACCATATGAATGGGGGAGATACATTGGGGGAAAAAAAATTTAAGAAGAAGAAGAAGAAGAAGAAGGAGAAGAAGAAGAAGAAAGAAGAAAAGAAGAAAAGAAGAAGAAGAAAAACTTTTTTCCTTTTCTGGTTCTGGAAATCATTGTTATCAGCTGTAGCAAGAAGCAATCAAGGATCTTGTACAGCACTGTGGATAATCTGCATACTAATGAAATCATTTTGGTTGAAAGTGATCCCACAATGTAGGGGAAAGGCTGTTTCATCCCTCCTAACATTCAGCAACAACTACTCATGATTTAATGAACTTATGTCCCATCTCTGCTTAGTAAATGATATGACAGTCACATCGTAGCTCTTCAGTGTAGATTGTATGAAACACCACATTTTTGTCAGGAAGATATAAAAATAAGATATGTGTGGAATAAAAACTAAAACACTCATTCAGTGAGTACCTATACTATTTACTGGGAAAGACAAAAGAGAAATTGAGTTCAAATTTCTATCTCTAGTCTATTCCACAATCACCTTTTTCTGCCAAATATAAAAATACTAGAATTCAAACCACCACCAGTGCAAATAAAGCTGTGACCTGTAATCATCTTACAGAAAGCAGGAAGAATGCTAAGGTGGTAATATTCTAGTTTTTTGCCAACAAAGTATCACATTCTAGTTAAATTAACTACATCAGGAGCCTGAATATCAAGTAGCTCACTAAAACATGACTTTTCCAACAGCTTTTTTATTTCCAAAACACAAAGTTAATGTCATTACGATAATTGCGTCTATTTAACATATTTAAGTAAAGAATGCATTCATCATCCATCTTAATAATTGTGGGAAATTACATAATCGTGTTCAAAAAAGAAAAAATCCAGGCAAGATATTTCTGATCTTTAGGTTCCAGAAATAGCATCAAGGCATAAGACACCGCATGGCCTATAAGCACAGGGGATAATGATTGCAATAAATCTGACCATGTGTTGAATAATTAATGTTAGTAGGGTTTACAAGGGTTTCCCCTCCTCCCTTTTTCCTGATACATAGTCAAAGCTGTTCTCCTTCAGCTGTGTAGCAATGCAAAAGAATAAAATTAAAACAAAAAATAAAACCAACTCTCCCACATTTTATCATATTCTGCCCACATTTAATAAAAGGATAGTGAGAATATTTCTCATCCAATGTTTTTCCTTTCTCTGAAGAGTATTTTTCCAACTTTCTACTGCTTAAGGAATTCTTACTTTGCTCTGGCATTGGATAGAAATTCTGTCGTTTCTACCATGAGCTCTACAGAATATTTGTTTTTGTTTGCTTTATATTTTTTGTCAACATTTCTATTGTAAAGTTTTTGTTCTCATTTGAATTTCTTAAGTCAGCGACTTCTTGTCTTGTATATTTTAGCATGTTTCCCCTGTGTTTACTAATTAGCTGTCTTTTCCTTCTTTCTTGGCCTTACATATGTCATTCAGTTTTAATTTCCGTGTAAAATTTGTGTTGTCTAGAGCATGATTCAGAATAATGACAAAGCTCTAAAGAATGAATGAAACTGATTTTAAGGCCGTAGAAATTATAGACAGACAAGCTTTTTTACACTGTTAATTCCCACCTTTTTTGTAGGTCAAATGAATTTTTGAGCATATTTTAAAAATGATCCCTAATGTGCTCTTTCTCAGAAAGACAAATGGTCACTTATCACTTATCAGGTGTGTTCATCATACCTGCTCATCAGGTATGCAATCTGTGTTTGTTAAAACTTAAAATATTAAAAATTAAAAATTAAAAATTAAAAATTAAAACTCAAAATATTAAAACTTTTTTCAGATGTATGACTATGAGATGCTTCTACAAGATGTCTTAGCAACATATTCTTCTAGCGCCTGGTCTGAGAATGCAGGTCCTGTGCATGACGTACCTAACAGACATCACACTTAAAATAACCATAATTGTTTTTTCCAATGGAAGCACTTTCCTCACTCCCTCTATATTTCATTGTCCTCCTAAGAAATATCTCTGTCCTTATTCACAACTTACCCTTTTGCCACTTGGAGTAACCTTTGCCATGCTCCAAAGATTATTACTGTTCTTATTTTCTGGAGACTAGGAGAAAAATCTCCAAATTCTGAATTCATCTTGGTCATTTTTTCCAATTTATAGGTATAGAAGACGTTCTTGGGAGTAGGTAACAGCCATCAGGTATTACAGTCAACCATGTTTTGTCTATTCTAGAAATGGAAAAAGAGAAGTAAACTTTGTCCAGTGGAAAATATGATAGCATGTAAAAATTAAACTATGTTGGGAAAAGAAGCGGGGTACGGGAAGAAGACTATATAGAGCATTAAGCAGTAGTTCAGAAAGTTAAAGACTTAATTTCAGGTAGGCCAATGGCCTGGAAGTTGTCCTTTATAAGCGGCTAAAGGCAAACGCTTTATTCCTTTATGGTAGTCTGGTTTACATAAAGAGAGCTTAAATTTATGCAAGACTCATTATACCAAGGACTTGAAAATTAAATTTTAATTGAAATCTGGTAACATCATTATCAATGTGAAAAAAAGTCATACACTCATACATCCAAAACCAAAACAATTCTCACTCTTTAAAGTGCACATTAAAAACAAATTATGTCCTCAAAATAGGTAATATGGACCATTCTCTTCTAAGGATAAATTTGTTTTTAATGATTGTTCTTGGTTTTCAGCACAGCAATTTGTTGTAACATTTGTAATGACTTGTGAACTGAAAATGTCTCTCAAAAATGGGAAGTAGAGAACAAGAAGTAGAGTCTGGCTGTGAGAAGAGCTTAATCCTCATTACACTAATGCGTCATATGTGCATTATTGAGAGAGATGGAAGATCTCTGTGGGGTTATATATCGCTCATTTTGTTGAAAGGCTGTGAATACTGAATATTTCAGGCAGAATTCTTGTAAGGACAAGCCAAACCTGCTAAAATTTTAGAAACCAGATGAAACTGTATACCTTTTCCATGTGTGTTTACAAAAATCCCATTAGGATAATAGCCCATTTCAATTTTGCGCACCACTTCTGTTCAAGTTTCATTGAACATTTTGCAAATTCTGTAAGCCTCAAAACAGTCCTGTTGGAAATATTTTTATCTCCATTTAAATGATAAGGAGACAGTAGCACAAACAGTTTACAAAAAAATCCTCTAAATTTTTGTACTGTAAGAACAACATTAAAAATCAAAACAGCTTCAAAAACATTGTAGTAGCTCACTTGCCCATGATTACAACAAAATTCATTGCAAAATCAAAAGCAATGATCATATGACTTGTTCATTATTCATCAGTTTTTATCTCATCCTCACTGACACATATTGGCATTTGTTCTTGCACCTGGTGGTGTGACTGTGTGGCTTTGCAATTGTGACAATTATTTTGGGGCAGTTTCCACCTCCAAGCCTTTGTGCTATATAAGCACAAAAACATCTTTACACTTCCTGTGAAAAAGTATCTTCCTGCTAAAGCATCAGGAAATTATTTGTATTTATGGTAAGTTTTCTTCTGAAATATAAAGAATATGACCTTTGTATTGTATCTGTTTTCAGTGGTGCTTTTTCCCTGAAATGGAAAATTGGAAAAGTGATGACAACTGATATCTTTCTGTTTGATCCTCCTACTGTAGCTCTTATGCAAATTACTGGAGTATACTTTTATTGTGTCTCTCTTTATGTTCTCTTTAAAATAAACCAGACATATCTTTTCAATCTCTCTTCAGAAAAGGGTTTTTGTGTATTAAGTCATTCTAATCATCTTCCTCTGAAAGGCTTACACTATTCTGATGTATGTTTTCAGAGCTGGAATATACAGAATTGTATTCCAGATGAGGGAAAGTCACTGATTTATACTGTGACATTATATTTCCTTCTGTTTTCCCCACCTTGTTCCTTACGCATCATTACATTTTGTTTATTTGTTTTTACTGTTGCTGTACATTGCCCAGACAACGGTGCCAGTGCTGGACCATTAGATAGTTTCTCTCACAACATCATGTTCACTTTATTATTCCTTCTTGATATTCCTGCAATGTACATCTCACTTTTTGTTGTTGTTGGTGGTGGTATTGTTCTTTCAATTGTTCTTTCAATGTTCTCCAGAACAATATGGAGTAAAGAATATAATTTTATATAATTATTTGCTAGAATCTAGTACCTCTTTACATTCTTATTTTTAATTAGTTATATTCAAAGAAATAACAAAGCAACCTCTTCAGTTTTTGTTTTTCTTCTGGATTCTTATATTAATGGATGTGTGTCATGGTTTAACCCGGCAGGCAGCC
>NW_009206898.1:0-5792 GCF_000690835.1 Fulmarus glacialis | reverse complement strand
CAGATTCACCTGGCTATGATGCATCCCTTCAGCTTGTATGGGAGTATACATCCACTGATCATTCAAATGCAGTCTCAGAGTAGTCCCTCCTTTCTTGCATTGCAGGGCTTAGGCTCTTGCCTCTGTAAGAGCTCTACAAAGATTCTGTCAATCTCCTGCTTGTCTGCTCATGTGGCAGTCTGTGCATATCCCTCATATCCCCTTTTGTGGCGACTTAGTGACTCAACTATGACTGCAACCCTGGACTGCAACATCCAAGACCTAGATTGTATCCGCTTTCAGGGGCTCTGTCTGTTCTGAAGACTCCAGTATGTCAGGGTAGTTACTCCAGGCAGTGCCTTGGAATGTGTCCTATTGTACAGAGTCCACTGCTGCACAACTCTAGTCTCATGCTGTCTTGAGCAGAGTTTTTAGCCCTCTTTGCATCCTCTTAGAATCATAGAGTATCTCGAGTTGGAAGGGACCCATAAGGATCATCGAGTCCAACTCCCTGCTCCTCTACCTAAAACTAAACCATATGACTAAGAGCGTCATCCAGACGCTCCTTGAACTCTGACAGGCTTGGTGCCGTGACCACTTCTCTGGGGAGCCTGTTCCAGTGACCAACCACCCTCTCAGTGAAGAACTTTTTCCTAACATCCAATCTGAACTTCCCCTGACACAGCTTCATTCCATTTCCTCCTGTCCTGTCGCTGGTCACCGGAGAGAGATCAGCACCTCCCCTTCCACTGCCCCTCTTGAGGAAGCTGTAGACTGCGATGAGGTCACCCCTCAGCCTTCTCTTCTCCAAGCTGAACAAACCAAGTGTCCTCAGCCGCTCCTTGTAAGTCTTGCCCTCAAGGCCTTTCGCCATCTTGGTCGCCATCCTCTGGACACACTCTAATAGTTTGATATCCTTCTTATATTGAGGTGCCCAAAACTGCACAGAGTACTCGATGTGGGGCCACACCAGTGCAGTGTAGAGTGGGACAATCACCTCCCTCGACCGGCTAGCTTTGCTATGCTTGATGCACCCGAGGACACGGTTGGCTCTTTTGGCTGCCAGGGCACACTGTTGACTCATATTCAACTTGCCATCAATCCAAACCTGAGGTCTTTCTCAGTCATGTTGCCATTCTTGCTCTGATCACTTTTAAGCAACACAAAAAGAACAACATAATTGCTGCAAAGAAATGCAACCCAGATGTCATGGTAGAGGCTATATAGCAATTACGTCAGGCATATGGCATTCTTAGACTCAACTTGTAATTTGTCTCCTGACATGTCATATGACCTCAGACTAGTCAGTTCACAATCTGAGCTAGATGTATTGCCTTCTTTGACCTGTAAAACTAGAAGATCTTTGAACTAGCAAAGCAACTTTGTTATCGCTCTATAAGCATGTTAACTTCCTCAAACATTTATTCTATTGCCCCAAAGTTGTACAAAACCAAAGTACAGATGTGGATAGGCACATATGAGGCAGACCATTCAGTCAAGTACAGTCACTTTCGGCTTATTCCTCATTCCCCTCCCCTCACTCCACACAAGAAGAAAATTCAAAATACTTTTCAGTACACTGGTTGTACAATGATAGCCCAGTCTAGGCAAGCTAACTCTGGAACTGGGCGCACAGGGCACCTATGTCCTAAATTCAGAAGAGGCAGCTGAAAAGCTAGACTGACTCTAGACATGATCCAGGAGGGCTGTGCTGTGTTATAAGTGGACTTAGTGGCTCAGACCAACACCAACTCAGAGGTCTTTTGGTTCTGCTTTATTGACCAGCATAGTCAGCCTGCTGTTGGAAAATCCTTAAGAAGGACAACTTGCTTAACACAGAGCCACATTTTTGTGCAGTAATAATGTTTTTTCTGCCTTGCCACTCTGAACCAAACATTTTCTATCCTGTTTTCCAAAGCCATTTTAAAGATTTCTCCATTCATTCTCAGCCCATACAGATTTTTTTGTGCACATACTAAAATACTTGCCAACGATGTACAGCCAAGTTTAAACTGAACCACCAGAGACAGCTCTCCCATTTTTTCTGTAACCTCTGCAAAAAAGGTAGAAACTAAAAAATGGCCACTAAGAATTCAAACTGAACAGCTGACACTACATAAAACATTGAAGGAACATGGAGGTCAGAAATGAAGTAGGGCTAGCGAGCATAAATTAAATGTGCTGGGATTCTTTGTTTATGCATCACTTGCTTTGTGCCTGACAAGAATTAGATCTGTCCAAGTATATTTATAAGGAGGCAGCTCAGGATTTATTTCTGGCTAAATGAATCCTTTCTTGGTGACATGCAGTACGTGGTGATTCCTCTGCTGTAGCAAAAATTTTCAAAGGCTGTTTCCTCCATAAATTCCAGAGAAGTTTCTAGGGCAGAACGGTTTCTTAGTTAATTTTCTAACAGTCCTTGTAAAAAGGTGAAATGTTTGAAGAAGTTTAAAAATTTCTTTGATAAAGGTGGCAGTAGCTCCCACTTAACATTAATGCAGTCATTTCACTGATTTTGAGAATGGCAAAAAGCCTTAAAGAATACTTTTGTTAGGAAAAGACTAGTGTCCTTAAAAAAAAACAGATTGTAAATCACTTTCCAAACAGTTTTTAGGTTAAACTTTCAGATTAAATTAAGGCTTGTCTTACCCAATCCAGATATCAGATGTGTTTTGTCTGGGGGGAAGCTGGCAGAAGTACATTTTAGGAAGGTACTACATTCAAATCCATTATTCTAAACTTAATTCTGAACCTGTCTTTTTTATGTCATTGTCATTGCCATATATGCATGTGTGTGAAAATCTGTCATATGTATCTGGAAGTCTAGGCCTAGAAAATAAACTACACAGATGACAAAGACTTCAAAATATTTCATTCATTTCTACCTTAATTTCCCCATAAAGAACAAGAAACTGACCCATTTTTTCCTGAATAGCAACAAACTAGAGGTAGAACATTTAGCTGTGACTGTAATGGGAAAATTAAGTGGTAAAAGAGTCTGAGCATAAACTGTTTTCTTAAACAGAAAGGATAGAATTCTGGCTGCAGTGAAATCAACAGCATAGCTTCTGCTGACTTCAGCAGGGTCACAGAAAGGAGGGAAGGAGGCCAGTGTTCCTGATCCTCTTCATACTAAATTTTTCATAATGCAAAGATACATAACACATAACTCAAAGAAATCAGAGTAGAAGAGGGAGGTGATAAGAGGGGCAAGGACCCTAGCTTACCGCTGACAGGTTAAGTGCTGGCAGCAGGATCCAAGGAATCCCACTGCCCCATTTCTGAACACACAGCTAGGTCCCTGGCATTTTCAGCCCCAGAAGCCCCTGCTGGTTCACCAGCCACCCTAGCTCGGGATTCAAATGACTGTACCCCTCAGTCAGACACAGACTGAGTTCAGGAACTGCTGGAGAGAAAGCTGCAGGTTGGCCACTACTACTACTGAAGCCCTCAGGCGTGAGGACCGGAGTAAACCTCCACAAGCTGAAAATAGTACACCAGTTCACAGGAAGAAAACGTTACCTGAAAGCTTGTGGTACGTGTGGTGCAAGAAAGCAAGGCCATGTGTTTAGATCTAAGTTTCTCCGGTTATTATATCAATTCCCAACTAAATGGAAGTGCATACTGAAAAAGTTAATTTAGTTACTTGAAGACTGAAAGGCTACTGCCTTTGTGAGTCATTCTCATGCAAATGACCTTAGTCCTGTTCAAAGACTGGATACTGGTGACAGAAACAATTTTTTCCAACTTGGATCATTCTGCACATCTCAGGTGTTGAAATACAGGTTGTTAAATTACTAAGAATGTCTGTGAAATTCCAGTTCTCACCGCATTAGCTGAACTGCTGTTTTTCAAGAAATAGATTAACTGCCGTTCACCACTTTTGGGAAAACATTTTTGGGAGCCATAAAAAAAGACATAGAAAATCACTCATATGCACCCAGCTTCAAAAATGTAGCTATCTACTTTCTTCACATTTTAGAGACTAGTGAGCTGAAGGACCTTGCCCCTTTGAGGATTTTTTGGCAAGGAAGACCAAGTTGGAAACAGAATAATGTGTTCCAAGATCTTGGTCTAATCTCTACAGCACGTTCCTGACACCTACCAAAAGGGAAAAGTTACACCTTACCTTTTTAGTGCAACAATTAACAGGTGGACAAAAGCAAAAGCAGCTAAAACCAGACATTTCAAATACAGAGACACAGACAAAAGAGTACAGAATTGCTGATCTACATAACGTGGGTTTGCTGTTATATGGGTGCTTAGTGGCACTCAGAGAATTTCACGCACTTTTGAAGTATGAAGCATTGCCAAATATTACCTCAGGTGTGTTAAATACATTGTCAGGTGGCTGTACCCTGGTTAAATGCAATAGAAAATGACCATATACTCCTGCACCTTGTAGCTTTGCAACAAGAATGTAGAAAGAATGAACTTCATGCTACGCAACTGACAAAAGAAGGCACCAACTGTTCCACTTACAAAGTGTACCTGAAAGCACAAAAATACATATCTGATCTAAATTTGTTCCTTTTAGGCCCTGCAGTAGAATTAAAAGCTACTGTGAGTAATGCAGAAACCTATTCTGCTATACACAAGGATAATGAAAGAGGGCTAACTTCTTACCGATGACACTGGGCTCCCCAGTGACAGCTCTAATAGTATTTTTTTGGTGGGTATGTATGTCAGCTGGTTTTGCAGGTGCAGCATACTTCCTTTCCTGTGGTCGTTTTGCCAGGCTCAGTGCTGGCAAAGAAAATAACTCAGGAAGACTTTACTTAGATGATCACCTGTAAAGTTCTAGTGGGAATGGACCTAAGTGTCCCGAGTGAAAGAGCCAACCCTACATGCTTGCTTTCTTGCTAAGAAAATCTATCAAGGCTGCTACAGATGTGTTATTGCTCAGATCTATGTGAGAACATTTAAGGCCTTGGAAGTTACTGACGTGCAGATTAAGCAAAAGAACATCAAAACAATCAAATTCAAGTAGATCGCAGATATACCTTACTGGGAAGAGACTCATCCTTGCTCGTGGCAGCAAGCTGAGGAACCATGCACAAAACAACCTTCTCATTTCAGCGTGCTAACACCCCATAAATAAATATTCAAAACCAGCTGATTAAAATGAAAGGAAACTGGAAACTCTCATACACCACTTTATGAAGGAGCACTCTGACTTTAGCCTAAGTTAGCAGAGCCTTACCCACACCAGCCAGTCATCTGCTGATTTCTAGGTATGAAGGCATGAGTAACTGCCAATAAGCCTATTAAGCAGAAGAAAAAGAGACTGTTTCCCTATTACAGGAACAAAGACATCCCCAAGAATCAATAGCTTTTAGTCATCTACCCCATTTTTTCAAAGAGAGATAATACACAATGTTCTATCCTCAAGTACTCTGATGTACCTTTCATACACTCCACTGGGCTCAAAAAAGTTCACAATAGCAGAATTCAGCCAGAAAAATTAACTGGCCTGAGTTTCAGACTAATCCAAGAACAAAGAGCAAAAAGGACAGAGTTTCAACCCATTCTCTAACTGCTGTGCATATGTCTTTTAGTTTACTTCTTCACCCCAGCCCGTCAAGCCCCTCCCCCCCAAAAAAGAAGCATTTTCACTTGTGTAACTTCTCCCTCTCAGAGCAGCTGATATCCTTCCATTCTCAATGTGTCTGTTTGGAATATTCAGGGAATCAAATTAAAATAGATACTCACATCAACAGTTTGGATTTTCTGGCCCTAAATGTTAGCCCCTGTCTAGAGGTGCTAAGATTGGTACAAGATTCCGCAGCAAAACCGCGGCAAAACCCGCGAAG
>NW_009206897.1:0-2325 GCF_000690835.1 Fulmarus glacialis | reverse complement strand
TTAAAGGTCCCTTCCAACCCAAACTATTAAAATTTTCATCACTTCCCCCATTAAGATTATGATCAACTTCCTCTCCTCATGTTAAAAAGGATGTTAAAGCCTTTTTTCAAATCATTTTATCTCAAATGCAAATAGTTATTTCTTCTTGTCTCACAGGAAAGTTCATGCTCTGAATCTATATAAAAGAACACTGACAACGCAGGAGCCTAAATCTGGTGCTGAGGCTGCCTTTGATGAGAGTGTTTTATTTCTATAGTGCTGCCTTGATTAGATATCCCTTGTCAGATGGGTGGTTATGATGGATCCAACTCTAAAATACATGAAGTGAGTTTGCAAATTTTGCATTATCTCCAACCTCTGCTCTTCTGTGCAGAGTACCCTGAAATACACTGAATTTCCTGTTATAACATTTGAAAGCACCTTTATTCTTCTTAATTATTATTATTTTAGTCCATACACTTACAAAAACGTACTAACATCCAATAACCTTTAGAAGATGTGATCTGTCTTTGTGAGAGAGATAACTGAATAGTAAGAATTTTTAAATATGAAACCTATAATTCAGTCTGACTGACATCAAATCATACTGGACTGTTGCTCTTTAAGAAATATGCTACATCAGTAACATCATTATTGGACGATAGGAATAAGACTGTAATATTTAGTTAGGTTGCAACAACAAAGCACATTTGGGAATCATTTACTGGAGCTCAAAGAAGATGGATAAAAATCAATATTGCATGTTGCCTACATAGCTATTTCATTCTCCAATTGCCAACAAGCAATAAATTGGTGCTAGAATTAGAATTCTGACATATCATTAATCAGAGGAATAAACATGAAACAGCTTGATGAACCTTGGTATAAGAAACAGGATTTCAAATAAAAAGTCATCCCGTATGTGTCATTTCTTGCTAGGGCTTTATATAATTCAGCAAATTGTATCATAAATTTTGGCAAAGGGACACTGGAGCTGTCAACTTAATTTTTTTAAATGGAAAAGCTCAAAAGATAATATTAGTTCCATGTCACACAGAGTAATGCTGCCTTTTCTATTTTTATATGGATTTAAATACTGTTTTCAGTAATGAGGGTGTAATCCTATGAGGGTAGGTATGCACCTAATTTGACACTTTAAAGTTACAGTATTTTACATCTTTGTTTTGATCCAGCTGTCTGATCCATCTTACTTTCTCCTTTCAATCCACATGGCCATTCTTTTGTTCAGCCAGCTATAGTCAGCATGTTAATAGACTGATATCAGTAATGAATTTGGTTCACGGAAGACAAACAAGAATTTTGCTGTCAACCTCCCCAAAGGCAAGGTTGGACTCATTTGTTGATGGTAGTCACATCTCAGCACAGACATCTTCAGAGTTTGTGCCAACACTCCAACACTTCTTTTTAAAAAGAAAAAGAAAAGAAATTGTCCCTTGGCCAGCAGAATTAATGAACCTTTTTTTTTTTTTTTTTTGCATTTGGGTTGTGTTCTTATTCAGCCCTTTTCCTATCTCTTAGGATTTGCCCTTCTCTATTGGTAAAGAGCAGCATCATTTAACTCCACAGTCTGATATTGAATGAAAAATGCTGTTACCCACCAAGTACTGTGATACTGTAGAACTTCCTGGACAAGGCGTTAGTACATTTCAAGAACAGGGGAACACTTCTGAAGCGTTCTCTCACTTTGATCTTGCTGAAGATCAAGAGTAATGGGCCTAACAACAGAAGCTGCAGTTCAAAATGGCAATGGAAAGCTTTTTCATCTCCTCCGCTACTTGGAGAAAAAAACCTTTCCTCTGTTCCCTTCTTAGGAACCACAGATTTCCACTCACTACAGACCTAGAGTGACTCTGCTCTTCTGCCATGTTCTGTGGGGAAAAGGGAAGAGAGCACCAGCTGGACGGGGAAATGAAGACTGCAGTCAAAATCCTCCTCCTTTTCCTCCTGCTGCAGTAGGTAGGCAGCACAGCTGAGCTCTGGTAAGTGTAGGAAGGGACAGGGCAGAGGTAGAGGGTTAGCAGAGTGCAATACTGGGAAAGGAAGGATAGAAGATTGTAGGGCATAAGGTTAGTACCATAGGTACTGCAGTAATGCAGTAGCTTCATTCTCAAAATCCTCAGCACGGGTTCATGAAAGGCAGGTCCTGCTTGACCAACCTGATCTCCTTCTATGACAAGGTGACCCACTTAGTGGATAAGGGAAAGGCTGTGCATGTGGTCTACCTAGACTTTAGTAAAGCCTTTGAAACTGTTTCCCACAGCATTCTCCTGGAGAAATGGGCTTGGACAGGCGTCCCCTTCGCTGGATAAAAAACTGGCTGGATGG
>NW_009206896.1:0-7287 GCF_000690835.1 Fulmarus glacialis | reverse complement strand
ACGGGTGAAGGCTCCCGACAGACCTCCCCGGGAAGGCCACGGGCGACAAGGGGCCACCCCCGGGCAGCCTGCGGGAGAAACGTCTGAGAGCGCATCAGCAGGGAAGCGTGAGCTCAAGAATCACAAAACCGCACTTAACAAAAAAATCTTTTGCAAGATCTGAGTTTGCATCAGCTTGAACTCTATGGCCGTCCTTTCAAAAACCCCAAAGCCTCTGCCTTGTCCTCTGCTTCAGGCCGCTGTTGTCACGGTCCCTGTTGAGCTCCACTCCAAGCACGGGCAATACTACCTACTCCTCTCTGCCTTAGTGAGCTGCCCTTGCGTTACAGGAGCTTCCCAGGCAAGTCCACCCAGCTCATACGCTTCGGCCACCTGACTCTCCCAAGCAAAACCATTATCTGCCTCTTAAATTAAAGAGATTTTATGATTTCAAAACAAAGATAAAGTCAAACCACTGAGCTGTTTGTATGCTTTAACCTTTGCTATATTGCACAGGACCAAAGAGATAATTGAGGCCGGCAGCTGGTGGGAGAACTGTGACTGGAATGCAGTGTCTGATGTTCTGGCCTAGCAAGGCTCTTTCAAACAAGTTTTACCGGGTGTAGCATAGAAAAAGGTTCTTAAAAACATCCTGCACACAGAAGGCGCCTTCATATCCAGGCTCCTCCAAAGGGTCGATTGTGGGAAATGCTTCCCTGTGCCTAAATTCCTGCACCAGTTTCAAGAATGGGAATACAAGGAATACAAATTCAAAAATCCAATTCCACACCTCAAACCATTAAATACTACTACATAAAATGGTGTCATTGCAAATCAGAGTTACGATTTTAATGATAATAAAAGGCTTCTGCATAACTCCATTCCTCTTCACAAGCTGTAACAGGTGAAACATGTAATCCAGTTCTTGCATCATCAAGAGAATTATTAAATAAATTCTAATGGGATTTTTATCATTGTGATGCTTCAGCCAGAGACATAGTTTGGCATTCCTAGGGTCAAGCTGAGTTTATGTGGCTGATAGTTTTAAAAATGTTTTAAAAGTTTGTTACAATATCTTTACTTCCAATCTATGCAGATTTAACATGGATATTGGTGAGAGACAATAAAATATAGAATCCCAGATTGTAATTTGCATTGCCACTTTCCAGAACTGCAACCACATGTTAACCACAGTATCCTTCCTGTTATTTGTGGAATGTGAACTGTCAAGAAATAACCTTTAGAAGAAAAAAAAAAACAAACACAACAACAACAAACAGAATAGTTTTACTTCAAGAGAGGAAAAAAAAACCCAACACTTGAGTATTTTTTGTGGGCCCAAAATCCAGTGTTCTCTTCTGGTTCAGCAAAGACACCGAACTATGCAACGTATCGTCTGCCCAGCTGCACCTACCAATAAGAGAAGCGAGACCTACTTTGTTCACAGAAAACAAGAACCCAACTGTGTGGGTTGCACAGCACTTTCACTGTTTAGATGGTAAAAGAAAATTACTGCAATTGTTTATGACGAGTATCAAAACCTGCTCAGCCTGAAGTAAATGACAGAAGTCTCGCTTGTTTTAATGGTTCTAGTTTTGGCTCATTAATTAATACAGGGAGTTCTTCTCCACAAGAAATCATACAAAACAGATATTCTGCCTTAAAATACTTTTCTTTTTTGCCCTCCACAAAATGGATTGGATTTTTGTTCTGTGTTTTCCTAGAAAGAAGGAACAAGACATGCCATTTTTAATACTACCATTTCCTCTCAGTTTCCCAAAAACCCAGATCCTGATCAAGAAAACACCCTTGTGAAGGCCATGGGGCTGTGGATCTGCTTCGCCTGAGCTTATATCAGGTCCTTGGACTAATCTCCCAGACTTGCAATCCCAGCAGTTTGCAAGACTTTCTCCTCCTTCCCTTCCCTATTTTGAATTTTGCAAAAGACCTTCTCCCCAAGGGCCAGGTCCCTCCTAGCCCGGTGCGACTGCGAAGGCTGCGAAGGGCCCCTGGCCGTGCACCGATGCCGGGCTGCAGAGCTGGAGCCGCTGCACCCCTGTTTCCCTGGAGCCGGCAGGGCCGAGGAGGGGCTGACCCCCGCTTCACCACACAGATGTAGGAAGTAATCGCTGCTGTCTAAGCACAGAAGCAGCTTCCTTTTCCCACGGTGGTGGGAGGAAACCAGAGATCTAAACTGTCGCACTCAGACTTACTCATTGTTATCTGCTTGGACAAGAACATATTTATAATTCTTTCTGTGATATTGTTTTATCTGTAAGCTAGGATTTCACTAGCCTAATATTCAGCAATGTCAAGTAAGACCCACAGAAAAATACTCAGGATAATGAAAACTTGCAGAGCTGCAGCACAGTAAATCCATGGTGTGGGTTCAGGTAAGGGTAGGGGGGAGACAAGAGAAAATCCATAAAAGATTACCAAGACTTAAAAGAAAATGTTCTGACTGAAGCACTGTATTTCCACCAGGAAGAACTTCACCCAACAAAACAACAATATTGAACTTAGCTGAGACAAGACTTAAAAACTAGAATGAGGAGAAAAGACCTTACGAAGTAGATGCTCTTTTGCAACTGTGTTCGCTGTTCTGGCAGTCAGGCAGGGGCAAGGCTGCGCCCGGAGGGCAGTCGTGAGGCAGGGGGCAAGGAGGACAGCGGCAAAGGAACCAGGGTATGGTGGCTGCAAGCTCCCTGAGATGTCAGTCCGATGTGCACCAAGTCCACCGCAGAGCACACGTGTCTTGCCCTTGGGCGAGGGAGCTTTGAACGACACAGGCGCATGCAGCACACTGGGGCTGCCCCTGTGCTTAAGCCAGGCACTGAGATGAGAAATAAGGCTGATACGCATCTCAGATGTTTCCCATTGTCGGTCATACTGGTGCAGACGCAAACATGTTGATATCACTTGCAAATTCATCACTGTACATAAGTGAAATGAAACACGTCCTTGTCAGCAGCATCTCCTTTAAACAACACGTGTTTATTTTTAATTACCTGGAATATGGAAAACTATGGAATACTCTCTTGGAAGCATGAAAAATCAGTGGAAAATAAAACGAACAAAGCATGAAGAAAACCCAAATGAACTACCAAACAATAGCTTGAGCCCTATTTCTTTTTAGAAAGTGCAATTTTTAGGCACTTTAAAAAGATTTCTCAGGATAGTTCAGTGCTATCCAAGAGTTTTTCAGCGCTGACGCAACATAACTATTATCATTGTTAGGACTCAGGGGACTGTTCTTTTTGACAGGGCCTTTCATGAAGTCAACAAATCAGTTTAAAACAAGCCATAAATTATATTTGGCTGCCCATCAGCTTGGCCAGAGTGTTTTCTCAGTGCTGTCGTACGTGTTGGGGAAAGAGGATAATAACATGGCCCCATATTTAGCTTTTAGGGGATATTTTGTTCCTAATTTAAAAACAAAGCATCCCCATAGCATTGACTCTGATGCATGAACATATGTTAAAACAGCAGTCAAGATGTTCACAGACTTTCCTACAAATGAACACCCCCATTCTGGATCCTAAGCAATAGCTTAGTAAATAATGGATTTGGTACGGGTCTCCACCACGAATGCCTGCCACTCATTGCTAAATTAGGGATCTGTCAGCAAGATCATCTCCCCAATCTCGCCTCCTGTAACAGTATGTGGAGAGAGAGGTGGTTTCTGACAACTAGGATCCAAGCCTTACATAGCTCTTTAGATTATTATTAACATCCTGAATTGCAGCCAGAACGAAGTGAAAAGACAATACTGTCTACTTACAGTCTGCTGAGTTAGCAACTAAAGCTTCAGCCAATGCAGCCAAACAAGTAATCACATGCAGACGTCGTTACCCTCGGAAGTATTCAGTCACTTATTTTATATAGATTTTCCCATCAGTGTCAAATCCAGGGTGTCACACAGAGGCGTTAATGCACCCCCGTAAGTCTCCTTGGAGTTAGAGGTCAGGATAGCGAGGGTAGCTGTGGGAAGACCATAGTTACAGGGAAGTGGGTACATGATACCCAGAAAGGAAAATGGTGAATCCTTTGGGGACTTTATAAGCAACCTGGACCCAGAAGTACCTTTCTTCAGCATGGACACTTTTCCTTGGGAATAGGGAAAGGCACCCTACCCTTCAGAGCCTTCCTGCGACCTACCAGCATCACTTTCACCTTCTCTGAATTATTGCCAGTTTCTGCTCCTTTTCCAGGGCTCGGCTTCATCTTGGGAAAACAGGTTCCACAAAAGAGGGACAGAGAGACATCAAGCTGTGACTGAAGCCCTGGAAAAGTCCTTTGTGGGGGAAAGTCAATTCCTTTCTGTTCTTTCTGACAGGCAGGAAAAGCACTATCCACAACAATCGGTCTGCCCTGCCAAGATGTGAGACTGGCAAAACCTCCTGTGGCATCACATACCAGAGCAAGCTCTCACGCTTGCAGTTCTACCAACAGCCTCAAGGAAATGGTAAATCGAAATCCCTGCCTCAGAGGGAATTCGTTTCCCCTTTAGTCCACTTAAATAATCTGTGCCAGACATTACTTTTGGCCTTTAGACTCATAAAAGTCCGTCTGAAGGCTGTTATGACTTCATTTTTCTTTGTCTCTGAAGCACAAAAAAGAGCACCAACTTTCGAGCCTTTGGAAAAAAATAAACATTTGCGAGTGTGAACTAGTAAGTGTTTTCAGACCCGGGTTTTTCTAACTCTACCATGTTGTTGTATAATCTACTGCAAAATGAACCCTACTCTGCAACAAAGTCACAAAAGTCTTTGACATCATCATCCTATATCAGAAGAGAAATTTTGTGGCAGCTTTGTTTACCTTTTGACGGGAGACTTTTAATTAATTCAACGCAAAAATTAATTGCACTACTTTTGTGGCAGTCCCTGGAAAGATTTATTTTGCTATTAAACTTCTTTTGTGCTGGTCTTACATTCCCTGGTTTTGGTATAGCGAGTGGTTTCCTATGGGGAGCCCATAATTGCGTGATCAAAGATGCGAGGGTCAAGCCTGGAAAAGGAGGGAGGTGGGTGTGGGACAGGTAAGCCTTCGGTACTCAAGGAGGAGGAAGAAGAATTGTGGGATAAACACACAAAGGGAATATTTTGTATCTAAAAGGATTAGCAGTGAAATAGTTAATAGACATTTTTACGTTTCATAATACATGATATTTCTCTGTGATAATGAACTCCCAACAATGTTCGTAGCAGTTGCTGTCTTGTTTTAGAGATAACACTGCTTAGTCTGTGGAAACTTTATCTCCATTTTGGGGGTGGAGGTGAGAGAAGCTTTCAAGCTAGCTCTGAGAAGCGCCTCCCACTTTGAATTAAGCCTGATATCGTATGTTAAAGGCCCTTTACAGCTTGCCTGAATCTCTTGGCTTGTTCATCACAACATAAAATGGGAAATTTGCTGCAGGGTGTTTATCAGTTCAAAACATCACTTATTCATTAAATCCAACAATGGACTTAGTCAGAAATAGAGATGTAATGAGTTGTGTTGGAATCATCTTCTGGTCCGTAGCAGAGGGGTATGTCATCGCCACAGACCTGCAGGGTTTCATTCCTGAGAGCTACCTGAGCCTTCTCACACTCACGACAGGCGGCTGGCAACAGAACTCACAGCATCTCCAACACACTCTCCTCCTACTGTTACCTTCCTTGTTCCTTCTGGATTTGGGGTGGGTTTTTTTTCCTGTTGTTTGGGGTTTTTTAAATCACTCACTACATGAGCTGTTTGGCAGTGCAAGTCAGGTTGGTTTTCAAAAGCCACCTTTTCCTTTTTGTTCTTTAATTTCTTGCAGATGATTAGACCTAAAAATATTTCTCTAATCAGCACAATATTTCTGGCAGAAAGCTAATAAAAATGCCCTTTGAGAACAAAATGAAACCCTCTGATAAAGCCTTGGTGGACCTGCACTCAATTTGCTGTGGCAGATGTCTGGAGGAAGCAGCCTGCGTGCGTGCTTATTGCTGGCTATCCTTGAACTCCATGCCAGCTCGACAAGCATCAGACGTTCATCTAAAGGAGAGAAGCAGGGTCTACAAAACACAGTTTTGTTTGTTATTTTAAATGACATATTTTAATGGCAAACCAGCCATGCATGTAAACGCTCCCCAAACATCCTGAGTGGTGTCAGTGGTGGCACCCTCTGCCCCTGGATGATACCAGGTGTTGGAGGTGCGAAGCCTCGGTGTTACTCCACTCCCCGGAGAACACACCGTACCCCTTGAATAGCTCTGACGTATTCCTTGCTGCCTGCCAAGCCTGGATGGTTGGTGGGGAAGGTGGCACAGTCAGAGTTGCATTTGTCCCCTACCTTTTTTGATCCTTTCTTTGGCTGCTGTTTTGGACAGTCATTTGGCTACCAGGGCACACGTCCCCTTCTCTCCGTGTCTTTCAGCAGCTGCAGTGCAGCCCTCAGCCTCTGCTGTTACCTGGCTCCTTGGTTTCTTCCGATGTCCTTTTCAAGGAGTCAGCAGCAGCGTCGAGGGAACAGCTTTTGCTCAGGCTTCTTACAACAGTTCCCCTTTGCAACGAGAAAGGATACATTAAATATGAACCCAATAGCAGAGCTTCTTCGGGTTTAGTCTTCTCTTGCAAAGGCAAAAAAACACTGGAAACAGAGAGTTAGAACTGAAGCATTTTTTAACTCGGGGCTTCCTGCCACCGCAAGCACGACGGCAGAGGGCTGACCTCTCAGGGAGCCATGGCTTCCAGGGGAAGGTGCTGCTCTGAGCGTGCCTGCTCAGCATTCCAATCCTGCATGCAGCCAGCTCCAGGAACGTCACCTGGAGAAAGATAAAAGTAAAATTATTACCTTTTACTACACCAAACAGGAGCTTTCTATCCCTTATGCCTCTGCCTGTAACGTGACATCTGTTGCCTGACAATTTTTAAACTTATTTTTATCTGTGAAGAATGTTCCTTCAGATCCACAAATGAGTCAGTATCTCTGTATGGCTTGCTTGCCTCTCACGGATCCATTTAGAAAAATAAACCCAACTAACCGCTTCCCCGAAACATCCATCAGGAAAGCCCCTCTAGAAGCGATACAGGCCAGACCACCGACTCCAGCCACTGGCACCAGCCTGGGGTTGCTCGGGCACGCAGCCAGCGCGGAGGGCACAGTCGCTCCCTTCACCCCACCCTATCTTCCGTCATTTGAAATTGCAGAGGTCTAAAAAACTTTGACTCTCAAATGAGAACCAGGCCTCCAGAGGCCATTTCCAGACTTGCCCTCAGCTTCCCGCCCAGGGTGGCACCTATGCGCGTGGTCCCTGGGCGAGGTGTGGGCACGCAGGGCAC